>NC_092206.1:223803-238325 GCF_043381705.1 Parasteatoda tepidariorum | reverse complement strand
ATATATTGTGGATAGAGTAAACAAAAAGAAGAGAGGTAATTGGATATTAATAATTTTTTTTCTGTCTTCGCCTGATTTTTTTCTTCATTTTTCGATAATTTCGAAATTTCTACCTAAAATATATCTACCGATTTTTAAAACCATTTTTGAGTGGAATGTAGCCATAAGCACTTTTTTCTTGTTTGCTTCCTCAGTTTTCCCATCCCTCAATTTTTTGTACCCAAGACAAAGAGTCATAAAAAAAAATTATATATTTTTTAAATCATTTTTCTTTTTATGGGTCGTTTATTTAAATAATGTGTCATAAAAGGGAACAGTTCGGAAAAATTGTTTGTAGAGTGAACTCCCGGTTATAGTGAACCGGTCCCTTGAAGGTTCGCTATAGCGGGGTTTGATTGTCATAATAAATATTAAGAAAGAAAATTAAAATGTGTTGTTGACATGTCTCAAAGAGTAACCAACTAAAACAATACATCTTTAGCTAATTTTTAAAATAATCTCATGTCTAAGACGTTAAAAAATCGTCTATTCTATTATTTTTTGAAATATGAACATGTTTTAAGAATAGATTTATATGTTTACGAATCATTCGTGTTTTCAAAGCGATGTTTGTTTTCAGAAACAAATTATTTAATCCAAATACATTATTTGTATGAAAGAATTTTTTAATTTTGCTGCAAAAAGTCTTTTAAACCAAATGAAACTTAACCGGTGGAAAAAAAATCCTTTTTAAATATGCTTTGTCTGTATTGTGTATATATTAAGCACACTGTATTTCTTTCAAAGAATGGAATACCATAAGAAATAGGATGCACACAAAATGTCAAATAAAATTAAAGAGAAGTTATCCAATTTCAAGCTGTCGCATACTTTTGTCATTCCTCGCTCATAAAAAACATTCTTTCTTTACAGATTGAACGATGGCATTCCGATCTGAAAAACACTGGAAGCCACCTTATCTTAATCTACAGGAAATTAAGTCTATCTGTCGGCAAGAAATAAGGTTTTAGAAGTTCATCCATGCATGTCAAAATAATATTCATTATCGGTGAATAGAAATAAGAAAAGGCTACTCCTTGGTTCAGCTTTCAAATCTGAGAAAAATAAGTATGGTTCTTCTTTTAATTATTAAAACAGTAGCTGTTTGCTTTTTTTTAAAAAAAAACACACACACACACACATCTGCTTGTTGTGTATCATAATTTGGAACAAAATCACTAACATTGTACAGAACAAAAGCTGTTGGGTAAAAATTCCATGGTAGAGATCTCATATCTTTGAGAGCGATAAAAGAATTCCATGAATAATTTCGATTTTATCTTTGAATTTTTGAACTTGTTCCACGCACGTGCACAAATGATTCACAATTCTATTTCTATTATTACGTTCTACAATGACTAGCTTTGAATTAAGAATTATACGTGACAATTGAAACTTTTAATACTTTCCATCGCAGAAAATTAAAAAGGGAATTGTAACCAGTAGTTTTATTCGAGAGGGGTTACCTCCTTCTAATATATCTATAATAATTAATAATGAAAAATTTTTTGTATCTACATACAATTATCTCAATTACAATAGTTAATTAATCGAGTAATGTATAATTTCGGAGGGGGTTTTGTCCACCAAATCCTCCCCAAAACTACCTATTTTGTATTAATAATAATAATATAATAATTAGTTTTAAAAATACAACATTTTTTTAAATTCAATTTCTCGGGAACTCTAGGACCGATTTCGTTCAAATTTTGCCTTACAGAATGACATTCTTTAAAATTGCGTGAAAATTTGTATACCTTGCAATTAAAAATTGTTTCTATTATTATTGAAGAAAATGATACAAAACAATAATAAATGATTATAAAAATGTATTTTTTGCTCGGATAAAAGACTAATGGTGTGCGAGAAATTCTCGACATATCTTAAAATGACTCGGAATATGGGAGAAGCAAAATTATAGTAGTGTAAAACTAATAAAGATTGCTACACAATATCGAAAGGACGTGACAATTTAAATCAAGTATTGTAAAGGAAAAGTAAACAAATGCGGATAAATGAAAGAACAGATAGATGAGATTTTTAATCTTAATAATTCCAAAAGAAAACCAATATAAAATTTCGAAATCAAAGGTTATCACAAAAGCCCAAAGATCTCCATGGAAGGCCCCGGAACCGGCTTAAAATGAAGGATTCTTAAAAACACGTCTAAAGGAATCAAAATAACCAAAAATAAAAAGTGTCGTTGAACAGCCGACCCAATTTTTATGTGTTTGCGACTTCTCATGTTCAACTCCGTTGCCTTGTCATTTTGAACCCAATCCAGAAGACAAGGAAACTCCTGGATCGAGTAGTGAGAGAAATTTTGCCTTCGTGGAGGATTTTTTGATGGAGCTGACCCGCATTTGCGTTACATGGATAGCACGAGAGCATCCCACGGTTAGCCTGACAGCAAGGGGGACTCATAAGAATATTCATTGAAATGTATCTCACATAAAATATATTAATGAATGAGATTATTGAGGGACAGGAAAAATGACTTTAATCAATTCTTTTATATTTCCTTCAGCCTAATTTTTTTTTTAATTATAACTTAACAAAAGCTTGTCGACAATTTCAAATGCAGTTTATAAATAATATTCAATATTTTCTTGCCTTTTTCAGTGAATAATTTTTTTTAATGACAGAACAATTTCTTCTCAGAATATTATACGAATAATACTATATTATACTATTTATTTTCTAGAGCAATCTCTATTTTGGGATATTTTTTTAACAAATCTTATAAGAAAGATTGTCATCAATGAATTTATTACATTTTAGAAACGCTTAAGATTTGAAAATACTTTATTTTTTTTATAGTAAATAAAGATATATTTACTTTTAAAAATAATAAATAGTATTTTAAAGTTTTACAATCTTAATGATCGGAATACTTTGCTAAATTACTTATAATTTTTTTATTATTATTACTTTATAACTATTACTTAGCAAAATTATTTTGTACTATTTGAATATTATACGCGTCATTTACTTGCAGTATTTATGTTTATATTATTTCCACTTGGAATTTGAATGAATATCATAAGATTTTGAAAGAATTCTTTAGAGCGTATTTTAAAATAAAAATTTTACTGAATGTGCCAAAAAAACTACTGTTTCCTTCCTTGTCTCTTTTCTGCCATGATGTAACATATTTTTATTTGTTCGTTTCCTCATGCATCATTTCTTATTTTCAAATATGTGATTAAATCTAATATTTAATGACACATTAGAAAATAATAAGTTATACATTTAAATAAGGTTGATTCTTTTGATATTAAAATTAGTTATGTTGAATCAAGATTCAAAAATTAAAAGTAAAAAATTTCTTATTAAATTTCATTTCTTCATTTCCATTGAAAGGCATCAAGCAGTCCTACATGCTCATTTTATTGAGTTATAACTTTATAAATAACTTAAAAAGCTAAAAATTCACCTCTTAAAAAGAAAAATGCAGTGCTATTAGATTAGCTAAAGCAAAAGTATATTACGTCTCTCAAAAGTTTGAACTATTTATTATAGTTTTCTCTTAATACTAGAGCCCCTGCTTAATACAAATACCGCTTTATATTATGCTTCGCTATCATAGGATGACGTCACAAATCTACTGAGAGGCCTTGACTCTCGGTGGCTATGCATCAGTCCCCATTTGCTGCATGGAGAGTCTTCGGCCGGCAGGGATCGAACCCACGACTTCTTGGCCCCTACCCACCAGGCTGTCCCGGCCCTTCTTGAAGTGCAATTCAAAATTTCCGATATTTTTTATTTTCAAAAAATAAAAAAATTGTAGTAGTCATTTTTTTATTATTATTATGCTCATGTGCTGAAGCGAACCGCACATCAAAAGCCTCAGATTGTGCACCCTCAAAGTGTAATAATTTCTGGATTGTACGCACTCACACAAATCTCGTGCGCTTTAGTTCAGATCAAAATCGTCTAACTTTAACTTTGGGTGAAAATGCCCATTCATGATGCATGTCCCAGTGTTGAATGCGATGCCATCAGAATATCAATCACTTAATTTCTCTGGAGAACAAACTACGATTAGATTTTTATGATATTTTATTGTAGTCTGGATGATGAATCAGCGGAACCTGTCTCTCATCTTTCAAGCATGGAGTTTTGATTCTTATCACACTGTTAGTTTTACGCTAAAGTATTTCCTTTACTTAAACGGCTGCACTTTTCGTTCTTTATGAACTGGGTTGTATTTTAATTCAAACATTATGTGGCTTTTATGTGAAAATTTCAGTCTTACTCTATAATTGACTACTTTGGAACACTTTTTCAGCATTCCATCATTTTTACAAACGTCGTCAACTGCTTGCGACAAAAAAGACAAATAGATTCGTTCCTTATGAACTTTGTAATATTTATACTCAAACGTTATATGTAAATAAGTAAAAATGCAAAACTTAAAATAGAAAAGAATTTCAGGAAGAAAAAAAAAACGAAAGAAAATAAGAAATGTATTGTATTACTTCATAATGTGTCAATTGAAACACTTTTTCACAGACTTATCTGGTTTAAACCAAATGTTGTTTAAACCACGGTTTCATAAAATCAAAAAAAAATTTATTTTTTTTTACAAAAGGTAAATTTTTTTATTATTTATATAAATAACTTTAATTTGAAAGGAAACATTTGAAAAAATATTAAATTTTCTCTTAAAACTTTTCGACTTTTAAGTTTAAATACTAATGGAAATCTGAATTTCTTTGAATAAACGTAAATAATGTCATTTTTAAATGTTTAAATATCATAGCTTTCGAAAAATATTTATTAAAATAAACTGATGAAAGCAAAATGCTCTAAAGATGTTTAAAATAAAATACATTATCAAATTTCTTTTCTGATTATTTGTAGAATGAGTTAAAAGATGTCATTATTAAACACTTAAAACGAAAAGAAACTTTTTTTTTACTTAACACATATCATGCTTATTGCAAGCAATGAAAATGAAGTGCTTGTCTTAAGTTTTATAATTTACTTATTAGTTAGTCTTTAGAATTTTTTCTGTTAACAAATCTGTATTCTATCACGATTTTATTCATTTTTGATTTATTTTCAAAATGTATTATCAAAATTTCTCGTTCATCAAATTTTTGATTTATTATCAAATATTTGACTTATCAAATATTTGATTTATCAAAAAACAATGCTGACAAAAAAAAATGCGCAATTGATTGGCATTATTTTCATTGCATTTCACTTTATTTAATGTTGCATTTTCTTCATAAATAAATTTCAGACCACTTAATGGCATAAAGAAAAAAATCAAGATATTTTTATTGCACTATACATGTACATGAGATTACTTTGAAAATTTCATTGCAAAAAAATAATAAACTATACTGGATTGCCGATAGTAAGCTATTATTTTAGAGTTACTTTTTGACAAATAAAAAAATTATTTTTTCCAGCAAATTTCTTTTAAGAAAACAACTCATAACAGAATGCTATCTGGGACATTTTAATGGTACCGTTACATTAAAGAATAATCAGTGTCAATTAGTTAATATTTCCTCATGCAAATATTCATTAAAATTTGCATCGTGACTTCTTTAATTAGGTATTTTGGGTCTTCAATAATATTGAGGTGAAGCTTTTCCTAACTTTTGTGCTCACTTCTTAGCTTTAGTGCTCAAAAATAATTTTCTGGGTGAACTATGAATTTAATATAAAAAGATATTTGGCCGAAAATCCAAATCTTTCGATTATTCAAACCTATTACAATCTCCGGCCAAATTATTAGACTCACCATAAGATTCTATGTAAAATCTTAATTATCAGGTGATACTCTATACCAGCGGTTCTTAACCTATGGGTCGCGACCCAAAATTGGGTCGCGAAGCATATTTCTTGGGTCGCGCTGAGTCGAACCAAAAAAGTTAGTAATACACCAAATAATAAGTAATACCAACACCTCCTAGAAGAAGTCATTGTGGCTTACTCAGCCCAATTTTGACTTTTTTTTTGGGTCGCGACATGAACATATTTCTCAAATTTGGGTCACGGCTTAAAAAGGTTAAGAACCACTGCTCTATACAGCTTTATTGTTTTTATGTTACTGTTTGAACTTGTTTACTTTCATGTATCAATAGGTTAAATTAGACGATTTATAATATAAATGAGACGGTATATAATATAAATATAGAATATTTATTATATCAGGTATTATATTATAATAATTAGACCCAATAATTGGACGCACTGTAATGTTTTAATAATGACACGTTTTGCACGAGTTTAAAGGCAGTACTTTTATATTTAGACATACATGTAATGAGTTTTTATTCGGGAAATTTCTTATATACCTATATATTTGTATTTATTTTTAGCGTATTGCATTTCAATGTTAAGCCATTGATACACGATAGTAGACAAGTGCAAACTGGTTTCATCCGAGTAAAACCAATACAGCTGTATAGTATACAGTAATACAGCTGTATAGTATGATAATTAAGATTTTACATAGAATCTTAGAGTGCATCTAATAATATGGAAAACGAATGTAACTGCTACTGAGTTGTCATTATTTAATTGATTTTATTGTTGAACAGAAACTATTTCAAAATATTAATACTCCAAGTAAAAACTTTTTCTTCTTCTCTAGGTATCTCTGAAATGGAAGACTGCACCCGGGATTTAGCTGGACTGATGGACTGACTTCAGAAATTGTCTACTGGCCTGTTAAGTCCCGAGTGCCGCTCTCACACTACCCCAATAAAGACAACGGATTTCGTAAGTCCTCAATTTTAATATTGTGTGTTACCACTAAAGCTTGAAAACCATGAAGCTACAGTGGACTCTTTTTTAGTGTTACATTGCTGTAACTTGCAGGGATCGTTCATATTTAGACAGAGAACATTAAAAAAAAATTATTTCATACAGAATTCACGTATAAAATGAAAAATATAAATTTTTTCAAAAAAATTCGCTAAATGTTTCCTTAAATTCAAAGATTATTTGTTAATTTCAAGTCTATTTACATTTCTCTTCAAATTGTAGGGAAAGAAATATAAACATTTTTCTACTAATATAAATATGAATACTGAAGAAGGTAAAAGTATTTTGTGAAACACGTACATAGGGGAAGGATATGAAAACCAATCCGACGACAAACATCCACGGAGGCAGTTTTCTGCAACCCAGTGGATTTGAAATGGTGTGGCATTTAACATCCTGAAAGAAAAGGCATTTGACCCGTGGGTAACCAGTGATCGTCATAAGAGGATCACAACTTTATCGTTGATTTTGATTTTTTGAATTTTTTTTTTTTGATCGATCCATTTTTCAGAACACTATCACTGAAGAAAATGTCCTACAGAAGTGCAAAACATCAGAGGCGGATTTTACTTATACAGGGTTGCGTCTCAAATCTGGAGGAAAAAAAATTCCCTGTGCTTTTCCTGTACTTATTTATACAGCTGAACATACTTACATAATGTTATGAGTGAATGAAATAGTTCAGTATAGTTGAAAAATCATCTTTAAATATCTCATAAATGACGCTTTGAGAGGTCACCATTATTTATGAAGAAACAAAATTCCCTGTATGTAAAGAAAAAACAATCAAAATTCGCTGCATTTCCCCTGTTATTTTAGGTGATTTTGAAATTCCGTGTATTTTCCAGGTTTTCCCTGTTATGAATTATAGAAAAATACATTTAAGCCTGAAAAAAGATTTTGAAAAAAAAAAAGCATTTTTGGAAACAAAATAATTATATAAAAAAGAAAACTGAATTCTCCAAAAGAAAGATGTCCTTCTAAAAAAGAATGGAACTGCAGCCTAATTGGGATTTCTGAGAGGCATTTCGCATAAATGTTAAATGCAATGCCCTTGGAAATCCCAAATATGCTCAGTCACATCAACACATCTTGTATTTGGATTCAAAATGGTAGGTATGGATTTCACAAAAAGGTTCCCACTTTTTACCTTCATTCATATCTTCTCAATTAATCTTCCAAAATATTATTCTTTTAAATTAGAAAAACATAATTTCTTTTCTTTTACCTTAACCGCTTCCCTGACTACTCCGAGTTAACTCGGGTATACGATTGTAAATATTTACTATCCCGAGTTAACTCGGAATGCGTCAATACGTTTTGTTCTATCCCGTTTTTATTCGGCCCGAAAGCAAAGCAAAAAATAATAATAATTAAAGGCTGTGGTTTGGAAGTTTTGCTGTGTGTGGACGCGTTTTGTACAATTGTATACACACGATTGGTGGTCAAATTGACGCAGAAAAAAGAGAGTCATAAAAATGAGTCATGCAGGTGATGAAGATGCGAACCTATACAAGTACTCATATTTAACTTTTTTCATTTGCCCTGAAACAACTTGAGATAGTAAACTGATGCTAAATGCAATATTATTTACACGTAAAAAAAATTAAAATGTCAACTTAGAACTCGTGTATTATGTTTTGTTTTAGTTCCTTGTATTGATGAATGAAATTTTAAAAAATGCTGATTTTTTTTGCATTTTCGGTAGTATCTGACTGACATAAGTGAATGGTTTTCATTTGGGATGAACTCCTTAAGAGGCAGCACTAAGGACTTCATATGCACTGAATCAACCGAATATCAAAAGTATTGGCCACATTTCAAAATTCTGAGCCAAATGTTTAACCATTTGTTATGATTCATTTTTTTCCCTTCACATCTTGAAACTGTATAACGAATTATTTTATAAAATGCTTACATTTTGTGAAGAAATTTATATACCAGACCGGATTCGATAGTCGCAAACCATAATAATATCATATTTACAACATCAGCATTTTAAAGAAGATGCGAAAAAAATAATAGTTTAATAACTATTAATTGAAGAAAAGAAAAAGGTGGATCAGAATGAACGACGTCACAAATCCGTTCCTCTGACAGAGTGGGATAAAAAAAAATGAAATAAGCAATAAATGAGTGTTGAACAACATTATGAAATCCTATACAGAAAGACCAATAAAACTAGAATAATTTCAGTTTCTTTAATTTATTACCTCCACAACTCTCATGTTTAAAAGTATAATTTCGGAATTTTTTCAAATGAGTTTCATACGAGTTGTATTGTATTTTTCAATAATTTTCTTGTTTTTTAAAACAGTAGGCTACGCATAGACTATTTCAGTATAATGTGGTTCAAATGCTACAATTGATTTTAAATACACTGCTGGACAATTGCTAAGGACGGATCACAAATTGCTATGTAGCATAACATTAAGTGAGACATGAGGCCTAGTAGGATAAAATATAGTTGCCACACTGTTCAGACATTAGAATAAAGAACATTCATTGTTCTGGAAAGTACAAAAGCTATGAAACATCTGAAAGAAAAATAATTTCCATTTGATGCTGCGTACGGAAAAATGGAACAATGCATCTAAATGTCAGCAGGCAACTTTAAGAAAGGTGTCAGTACGGGATATGTCCACCGTGGAGTGTGATGCAACATTCTACATGCCGTATCATACTTTGCACAACATTATCCAGCATCTGTTGAGGGAATTTATCCCATTCCTCTGTCAGTTAATGGATGAGGATGTTCTTGTTTGTCGGAGGATAGTTTCGACCAGCAAGTTGACTCCCCAAAGCATCCTAAACATTTTGAATGGGGTTTAGATCTGGAGAACACGATGGCCATACGAGGCGTTGAATACTCTCGCTGTCTAGATAATCCTGAACAGCGAGTGTTCGATGACATGTTGCGTTGTCGTCCATAAAAAAACAAATTTATCACCGACAGCACCACGGAAAAGACGAACATGAGGAAGTAGAACTTTATCAATGTATCGTTGGCCCGTCATAGTCCCATTCGCAACCACATGTAGGAGCGTGCGACCATTGATCATGATGTCGGCCCACACCATGACATTGTATGTCGGATATCGGTCCCTTTCCAGGATATTTTCTGGACGATAACCTGTACCACTCTCGTGCCAGATCAGTTGGCGTCTACAATCCGATGACAGACTGAACCTACTCTCATCTGAGAATGGTACGCATGCCCAGTACTGTTCAGTCCAATTGTGATGCTCGCGACACCATTGCAAACGGGCAGTACGGTGCTGTCTGGTCAATGGAACACACACGACAGGTCGGCGGGCGTATAGTCCTCCTCTCCTCAAACGTCTGGCAACAGTTTTTCGGGAGATCTGCTTTCCTGTGGCAGCAAGAAACTGATTTGCCACCTGCTGAGCTGTGGAGCGCCTGTTCCTTTTTGCTGATAGGACGATGTATCTGTCTTCTGCAGGCGTCGTACTTCCAACACGACCTCCCCCGTGCCGCCTGCTACACATTCCAATAATTTTAAATGATTTCCATAGCCGTGAAACAACGCTGTGAGCGATGTCGAACTCACTAACAACATCTGATATTTTTCGCCCTTCTTCGATCTTTCGAATAACTCAACCACGCTTAAAATCATCTAAGTGATATCGGGAAGACATGCCGAAAATTTCAAGTTCGTCAACTAAATCTTGCTTGTAAAACTTTGACTTGAAGCAACAACTCTCCACACGCGTCAAAACCTTTAAAGCTCTTATCAGCCCTATCACGTGATGAACAGACGTGGAAAAAAAAATTTGCATACGCATTCCTCTTCTTACTATATCCCGCACTTATTCTAATTTTCCACATTTTGCTTCCTTTCATTTTGTGGTTGCTATGGATGATAGTGTTAACCGTCCTTAGCAATTGTCCAGCAGTGTAAGAACAATTAATATTTGCTATAGTGCACTACGTAGAGAAAGTAATTGAACTCTCAATTTCTTTTATTTTTGTTTATAAACTCTCATCTTTATTCTAATACTGAATTTGCTTTGGCCTTTTTTTTTTTTGCTTTTATTTACGATGTAAATCAGATTTAATTCAAATCAAACACTAATTTACGTAAATTGAAAAATACGTGAAATTACCTTATTAAGTAATAATTGTTTGAAATTTAAAATTTTATTGATATTATGACAATTATGCTAATAAAATTTATTAATTAAGTAAAATATATCATTTTCTAAAGGAAAAAAAAAGACAAACACTCTTTTAATTGCTGTTTAACTTTACTTATAATAATGCTGTAAATAAAAACAAATAGAACACTTATAAACTTCGTGAATAAAATAAGAATGATTAATAACGAGAGTGTTTGACTATTATTATAATTTAACTTTACTTATATTAATGCTGTTTATAAAAACAAAAATAGGACACATTTAAACTTCGAGAATACAGTATGAAGCATTTTCGGTTGATATCGAAAGTATTTCGCTTTTATTATCATTTGAATTTGCATATTTCCAACAGGCATCTCGATGATTGGAATTTTTAATTACAATGAGGAATCCTTAACAAGTTTGATTCAATTAATATTTCTGTCAACTTTATGACATATTTTCTTATACGAGTGGATTTTGTTTCATGAATAAAATGTGACGGCATATGTCACCCTGAATGACAGAAATTAACAGAATGTCGACTTTCAGCGGTGAATGTTGATAATCATATAGTCACTTTGGTGAATGTTCGAAAGATCCGATTTGATATATCAAATCGGATATCTGTTGATATTATTACATTTATTCGATATTCTGATATCTGCTCTCAATATATTAAGAGAAACATCCGGACTACCGGGCAGTGAACCTTAAAACAACATCAGTGAAGGGGTTTACATGGCAGTGGCACTTAACTAGAGCTAGTTTATATTCGGACATTTACCAAAGCAACTCAACATTCGCCCCCGCAGAGGACGGATCGTTAAGACATGGTTCCCACCGAAGTCAAGCATCACTCGATGAGATCAGTGTGCGAGTGGGTGACCACTTGGATCTGCGAAGAGAACGAGGGTGCACGGTATCGGTCCTCGTTAAACTGTTCTGTTGTAAAGTGCGCGACTTCGCGTGCAGGTCGTCGGGCTACCGAGCTGGGGAGTTATCCCGTCTACAGAGGATCAAAATTGTGATGGCATGACTTCGGATCCTCCTCATGGGCCCTACCACGAGCTACCGGGATGAAGATTCCCGGCTGGAAAGTGAAACTGTGAAAGATTGGTTCCATGAACGTTCAATACCGTACCATGAACACTCCCTTGGAATCAGACATTCCTAGATAACTCACTTTCAGGGCGTGGCAAAAATTTAACCAATCACGCAATTTACTTTTCTTCTTAAGTTCGGCAGCATTAGCATGAGTAAAACGAAACGAGCTTCTGCTTATTTAGACTATTTATTGCTTTCTTTTTATAAAGTTTTTTTGTTTTCATTAGACATGAATACTTTGAAATATTCTTTCTGTCATCATCTATAATTCATAAAATGAAATGATTTTTTCATAATAAATATTTCTGATATATCCTTTAATACGTTTCATTATTTATTTTAAATATTTTTTAAAAAGTGCAACTCTTAAAGCAATGATCATATTTTAATGAATTAAGATTCAAAATTTCGTGCCTGAGAACTGCATGTAGATAGATTGCTATAATTATACTAGTTTTTAAATCAAGACTAATTGGCCGAAAGAATTCAAATTTTATCAGACAAAAAATTAACGTTTACCTATTGGTCTCTTTTAAATTAACTTAATTTCAGAAAAGCTCATTAGTTTTCAATTAAATTTGTAACAATATGAATGACTAAAGTTATTACTTTGCTTATTACTTTGGTTTATTTGTTACATTATTAAAGGGACTGTTTTTACTGATAGTTAAACAAATATGTTCACAAGAATTGACACACAACTGTGTAAAACACAATTGTGTAAAAAAAAATTTCGGATTTGTAAAATCATTTTACGAAAGAAATACTTAAAAATTATAATTCAGGGAACTACTTCCACAACTTTTATCGTTTATATTTTAAAATGAGAAAAAAGAAGAAATAAGTACGTATTTCATAAATATTTTTCGAAACGTTTTAATTCTTTTTTCTTTTCCCATTATTCTTTTTTGCATTTCTAATTATAAATAAATTGTTTACTTTATAATACATCATGCCTGTAACAAATTCTTTTAAATGTGCTGCCATTGGTGCGAAGTATAAAGACCCATCGTTCTGGAAGGAAGTTAAATACTGTTGAATTAAAAGTTCATCGAAAGAAAATTAAAAAAAAAGAAATGATTGGAACTTCAAAAAAAAGGTATTGGCCAAGTAATATATCGCAGTAATATATATATCATATGTTAAACAAACCTTAATGTTGATTCAACTTAATGTAATAAAATTTCTGAAATTTTGAAAGATATCTAACATCATATCTAACAACATAACAACATATTTTTTTCCAAATGATGCAACTTAATTTTTTTAATGAAAGTTACTTCTCTTTTTAAATTTTTATTCAACTAAATTAAATTTTGAGTTTAACAAAAGTTAATTTTATTTTGCAGCAAGAAATTTTGAAATGATCACATTTATGTGAAAGTCAAAATTCAATGTATCCAAATTAAAATTGACCCCTTTTAAAAATGACAGATTAAATTGTAGGCTTAAACTACTATAAAATTTAGAAACTATGAATCATCCTAAATCGAAATAAATATTTAAATGTTTATTATTTATGAAAACGCGGAAAGTACACTGCTCCAGTTTAATATTATACGTGTTTTGCATATTACCATCAAAAAAATTTGTAGTTTTTAAATATCGGAGATTGTACACTGCAAGTAAAATTCGAAATTTTAATTTTATAATTCAAATACATCAGGAAGTTGAGAAATCCAAAGAAAAACATGTGTTTTGCATCCAAACACAAAGAGTAAATTAAAAAAAAAATTAGAATATATTAAATTCTCCGATTTTGTTAACTAATTTAAATTTAATTAATCATTGACAATTTTAAAAAGATTTCAAACTTGTTCAGTGAAGTTTGGTTTCGTGTTAGATAAACTACAAGACAGTATTCATTTTTTTTTAAAAATGTGCAATGTACTATGAAAATTTTTAGCAGCGAAATTTGTATTAGCTCTCCTAATTAAATTTATTACAATTTAGCAAAATGTTTTTTTACAATAAAAAGACATTTTTCTAGAGTACTACTTGTTGACCCACTGTGCCCCATAAAGGGGTACAGTGGGTCAACAAATGGGGTACACTGGGTCAACTAACGAAAAATACAATAAATAATTTTATTTCATTCAATATTGAGTTTTTAAACTTATTTTATTGCCTGACAATATTTAGTATTAAGTTAGACAGTAAAGTAGATCAAAGTTTATAAATGAAAAGTATATACTAATATACACATACACTACATTGCATAAAAAAATTAAAGAAAAAGGTTTTAATTAGACATTACTTTATTTTAAGTGCTATTTAGTTTACAAAACTTTTGGTTGTATATTTATTTTTAAGACATTAAATCAAAAACTTAATTTACAATAACTAATGAACATTATATGACAGGAAATCTACAGCAAAAGTCAGTTTTGTCATTGTTCTCTTAGTTCCTTGAAATACGTTTGGTTTGGGCAACTTTCTCACTATATC
>NC_092206.1:190335-223303 GCF_043381705.1 Parasteatoda tepidariorum | reverse complement strand
GTAGGTGCACAATGCTGATTTTATTTTCTCCACCATTCCTCGTTAGTCATAAATCGTGGAGTCTTAATATCGATGACCCTCTTGCTCACAATAAACTGTTGGGCGAATTTTTTCTGCACATAAATATTTTAAATAAAATTCTCTTCGCGCGAATATTTTATTGCTATGCCATAATTAGGTTTGCAATAAGGTAAAGTGAACGAGAGAAGGCCCCACATTTTAAAGGAACCGCATCGTATAGGACCCCTAAAGCCAAATTCGAGAAGGAAAAAAAGTATGTAACAAAATATTGAGGAGTCAATTTTAAACTCCAGATTCAAATTTTATTTATTATTTTAATGAGATTGTTCGAATGAAAAGTTTCTAAAAAAGAACTATTACTTATACTTGTGTCGAGAAACCTTTCAAAGAAAGTCTTCGTATTGTACTTTCGCAGACTTTAAAAAAACATTCCAAAATCATGGTCTCGTTTATTTGCTTTCCTTTAAATGAGGCCCTTTGCAAAATATTTTCTTATTATTTATTAATATTTTCGCTGAAAAGGTTAATATTTGCTTTATTTCGTTTCCTTTGAAAAAGGTTTTCGCTTAATATTTCTGCTAATCTAATCATGACAGCAAACAAAAATGCAAAAAATAAGGTTTACAATTTGCTTGTTTTTTAACCTAAATAACAATATTTTTAAAAAAAGATTTAAAAATCATTTAGTTTTCCTTTAAGGAGGAAAGGTTGGAAATTGCAATATTTTTACGTCATTGAAAAAAGGTTTTTACCGGAAACCTTTTCGTAACAATGAAAGTAAAGTTAAAACTCAAGATTGTCGTAAGGTTACATGCTTTCTGGGATTGATTATATGTATGATTAAACTAACAATAATTAAATTCAAGGCAAAGAAAGTCTGTGAAATTAGCAACGCCTGCATTTAAGCTACCGTTTTTTATTTATTTACATCCTGATTCTGATTTTATATGAATACTTTCATGAATCACCCGTCCCCAAGGGGTAAAAGCTGTAAAAATGATTATCCCTAAAATTTTATATATAGCTGTAATAAGTTATGTTAATTTGATTTTAGTATGAAATCCTCGAATAAATTTAGCAAAAACAGCATAATCTAAACAATATCAGATAAAAAGTTCATGTATTTAAATTCTGAAAACTTAGAAAATCATAAATAATTTATAAATCGATTCAACTTTTCTTTTCAAAGGACATTAAAATAATTTTTTTGTTTTTTAGGCAGAAATCAGCTTAAAAATTGTCTATTGCCTAGAAACTTAGAGATATTTTCTATTAACAATGAATTAAACCTCTCTGAGCAATCGCAAAACATTATTTCAATTTTTTTACAGTCATAGCATGGTTGCCTAGCAACCAAGTAAAATTAAGCATTCCTCTTTTGAATTAGTCAATGGGTTATCTCAAAATATTCATTTGCGCAGGCTACTTTTTTTTGGCGGTTTTCTGGACTATCGCCAAATATATAAACCTTTATTGCGACCCAATTTACGATCCAATTTTTTTTTAAATTTTGTCTACCCCCCTAATTCAAGTGTCTAGATTCCAAATATGTAAAAAAAAATATGTTTATTCAGAGAAAGTACGTTTTTGTGTCTGATTTCGTAACTTAATTAATAGTTAGCACTAATTAATTAGCATATTTGNTTTTTTTTTTTTTTTTTTTTTTTTTTTTTTTTTTTTTTTTTTTTTTTTTTTTTTTTTTTTTTTTTTTTTTTTTTTTTTTTTTTTTTTTTGCGGACTGTACTTATACGAATTTTGAAATAAGCATTTGCTTATTTAATATTTTTCGGCGCTCTTTTTGTTGATTTGCCACATAGCAAATAGTTATTTTCTGGTTTAATAATTGAAAGGTTTTGAAATTTGATTTTTTTTTTAAATATATGATAGTTTGCTTGGGAGTGCTTATGAGCTAAATTGTTTTAGTTGATCTCCTTCCCACTGTGTTATTTTTTGTGTGACATTGACGAAATTTTTTTGACACTGGTATCGATACCGGAATTTACCATTTAATTTTGTTGTAAAGGATAGTACAATTTCTAAAGAGCATTTTCGAATTAAATAATTAAAGTTTCAAATAAATATTCAATGCTTAATAGTTTTATATTTGTTTTTTTCATTGCATAATCAAATTTATATTCTTTTAAAATTGCAGTATAGCTTTTCATCTTCAAGGAAGATGAAAAGCTATACAGCATCATCTCCTTTTCATCTTCTTTCTTTCATCTTCTTTCTTTCATCTTCACTATCAAAACACGCTGCATCATCTTCTTTTCATCTTCTTTCTTTCATCTTCACTATCAAGACACTACAAATGGAAATTGAACATCTGATGGAATTCTAAGTTCGATCCTTACTGCAAATGATTTTGAATATTCAGCAAGGACCACTTTAAATCTGCTGTGGGTGAAAATCCTCTTGTTGAAGAAAGATGTCGAAGTTTGGAGAAAGAGGGAAACTTGTGCTTTTTAATGATCAATTCACTGAGGCACAGTACCGCAGTGGACTGATCGTTAAGACACGGTTCCCAGCAGATCACCGAAGTCAAGCATCACTGGCTGTGGTCAGTGTGCGGGTGGGTGACCACTTGGATCAGTGTGCGTAGGGACCGAGGGTGTGCGGTATTGGTCCTCGTTAAACTGTTCTACCATAAAGTGCTCGACTCCGCGTGCAGGTCATCGGGCTACCGAAGCGGGGGTGCCATCCCCTCTGCAGAGGATCGAAATTGTGATGGCATGCCTTCGGATCATCTTCAGGAGTGTTTCCCAGACCGTCGCCAATAGCCCCTTGTGCAGCTCCAATGCGACGTAAATGAACAACAACAACAACACTGCGGGACAAAGGACGACGAAAGAAGCAAAGTCTGGGATGATTCTTATTACCAAGCAAGGAATATGCCATATATGATAACGATGAAAACAATAATACTATCAGCCAATCAAATAAGCGTATTTCATTATCGTTATGTCCGTCAGCAAACGTTAGCCGTCAAAAAAAAAAATTTTCGTAAGGAGTTATGTAGGGCAGAAATATTCAGTTAAAACCGTATTATTTGATAAAGATGAAATCAGGAAATTTAAATTGCGAAATATATATTTATTTCTATTTGATGTTTACTTTTCAAAGTGATTGGTTCGCAATAAACTTTCTTTTCCTACAATTATAAACACAACTTCGCGTGATAAAATCATTAAGATGTCTCTTGTTTAGTTACAAAATTTCCAGCGGTAAGAAATTAAGTCCTAAAAAGTTACTATGTTTTCCTTCATCGTAAATGGAATAATGCTTCATTAGATATGATTCAAGTTGTCATTGGGGGGTAAGAATAATTTTTCTTTAGTTTTTAAACTTTTCGTTGTTTCATTCATAGAACTATTTTGCCATAAAACGAAGTGAAACGGAAAACGACGTCCTTTACTCAATTTTAAAGAAGGAATCTGAATTTTAAAAGAAAAACACAATCTTTATTCCCCATGAATTATCTTAAAGCTGTAGAAAATTGTCTTTTTAATTGCAATAATTCTACCAGAATTATATCAGCCCTAAATGATTTAAGAAGCATATATGAACAAAACAAATAAGAATTAAAACAGAAATTCGCAGTATTTTTAACCCCATGCATATCTTTCTCCATTATTAGAGGATTACATCCTTGTTCCAGTCTAAAATACAAAAATGCAAATTTATTTAATTTTAGATTATTTTCTAAAAATTTGTAAAAATTTAATAAGAAATGCTATAAAAACGTGAATAAAAGTAGTTGTTCGATTTCATAATGTAAAACTAAATTCGTAACATCCTAAATTAATTCAAAATATAATTCCATTCATAGAAACAGCTCAATGAGGAACCTGCATGCTTTTTTTTTATGTTTTAAAATGAAATATCATGCCATTTTAGAAAGATTGACACCAATTTCACACCGGTGTGATAACTAGTTACTTTGTTATTAATAATTAAAATTGCTCGATTAGCCCCGCCTCCTAAATCGCTGCTGGGTTTCCCATCCGCTCTGATGACGTCATAGTATAGTACAACCGCGACTATAAATTCCGCGCCCGAGTATAAATTCTGAAAAATGGCTCCAAGCAAAAACTACAAGTTTTGTATTGTACCATGTGCAATAGTTCCATGTTAAACACGCCAAATAAATTATTTTTTAGTGTACTAAAAGGAGAAAAAAGACAAATTTGGTGAAAAGCCAACAAACGTGATTAAAAAAATTCTCACAAATTATCTGCAACTACTGCATTATACTGTTGCTAAGACCATTTTACAGTAACTTACTTAATTATAATTTAATTCTATAAGATTGTTTTTCTGGTTGATAAGCTTCTCTGAATGAATAATTTATTATACTGAATTGAAATGTTGCTCAGATAACTTTCTTTCTTCCTTTTTTTTTATTCTTTAAAATAAAAGGATTTTATTCTTAGAGAACAGTGGTGTACAGGTTCTTTTTTTTAAAGTTAAACAATAATTTTATCTAGAAGAAAAATTATCAAAGTTAAAATAAAAAACGATAGGGGTTTAGCATTATTTACATTTCTTCAAAAAAAATTTTTTTTCAAAAAAATATTTTAGAAGTTAATAATGAAAAATAATTTTTAAAAAAAATTTGCCTAAATTCCAGGTTATATACCATTTATTCCGTTCCCTCTAATTGGGATCAACTCACTAAATAAAAACTTTCAAAACAGTTCTGACTTTTATATGTAGACAAATATAAATAAAAATGAATCAGTATAAATAAAGAAAAATGAATTTATTTCAAAAGTTATTGGAAAAAAAGTTAGTTTCGACATTTATTTTTTCATTCCTCAATTTTATTTCATTGTGCTGAAAGGTGCCCACAAAAATTTTCTCAAGGGGGAGGATGCAACTGATATAAACTGTATTTAAACTATATATATGATATAAAAATGAAAGAAAAACAATTTTTTAAAAATGCAGTTCAAATTAAAACGCCTTTGTAACACATTTCTAGATAAGAAGCTTTGGTTTAACTCCTCCCGTTGGCTAAGTTACTATACTTTGACGTCATAAGCAAACACCGCCTCATTTTGTGTCACGTGAAGTTAGTTTCGTTTTGGGCTAATTTTAAGTTAAGTTTTCTTTAATATTCGGGTCAGTTTTTTAAATTCTGTATTGATGTTAGAGAATCTTAAGATATAGCTATTTAAAATAATCAACATTCTGCGATTACCCAACGCATGCAGGTACCTCATTAGCATACTTGCACTGATAAATAAAAGAACCAGTTAAAATGGTGAAGGGCCACTTGCACAGCACATAGATTAACGAAGGGCCACACTCATATTTTTGTCATGTTAGTGGCAAATATGATAGTTCATATCTAAACATTAGTGTCCTAAACACCAAATATTTTTATCAGCAAACATATTTGCAGAAAATTAAATACTTTCAATTATTTGTATTTAAAATTAAAAAAAACTGATACCTTTTTTTTAAAAAAACTTTTTCAATTTATCACAATAATTAATTTATTATATGCATATATATGTATATATATATTGGGATGGGATTATAAATTCTAACCAAAAAGAAGCTTGCAGAATGAAAGTGCACAAAAAAAATTTGCATTTTATACAGTAATATAAATTTGAATTAAGTATTTTTATAAAAGAAAACTTATAATGTTTAAACAAAAACCCCAAATTTTTTTTTTTTTTTTTAATGTTTAGAAGTTCCTGCAGAGCTGCACATCAATAGTCGGCAGGCCGCAGGTGATAGGTTGTGCAACCCTAGTCTAAAGTAAACTATAATGAGAACAGCACTTCTTAAACCGTGGATGAGATTTCTTTTGATATTTAAAATACTTGTTTTTATGGTAAATTTATTAATTTTAAGACAAGCTACAGTGTCAGGTTAGGTATAGTGGATACAGGGGGAAAGTGGGCATATATATATATATGAACATCCATATTCTCCTTTTAAACTGAGATAATTAATTTTATATTTTTGGAGACATTTACAAGGATTGTGGCAAGCATTTTTATTTCTGTTTTAAAAACGGATTAAAAAATGTATGTTTACAAACGCAGGGCTCATTCTCGGCGATGTTTGCGGGACGGGGCACCCCGTTTGCCCTATGAATTAAAAATTCCTTCCCGCATACCTAATTAGTTTGAATATGTACCACGATATATTAAAGGGGGGATGTTAAACCTATTATGTGCTTTTCTGATTGTTTTTCGGCAGAAGTAAATCTTGTTTTGTCTGTAATTAACCATTTTTTTAATCATTTCCGTATGATTTTTCAAATTCTGCCGTATTTAATACGTTATTATGACAGGTGTATTTTGAACTCGAGTTATCGGTTTTTTGAACCGTTTGATTTGTGACAATTCCATCCAATTTTTTCAAAGGTTGTAATTCTTTTGGCTTTTTTACGTATAGATGTTTAATATGATGTTGTTTGGACGTACGACTTTCGAATTTGCACTATCACTATTTAATATGTTTGTTTCGTGGCGATTTTATCACAATTTCATGGCCTTTGTTACGAACAATATGATTTATATATATATTTAATCTTTCTTAGAGAGCCAATTAAACTATTGGTAAGATTACAAAGATAACGGATGGCTGTTGTGTTGCAAAGTTGGAGAAAGCATCTGTTATGGCTACTGCTGTTTGTGATCCAAAAAAATCTTCAGCGTCTTCTTTTGTTCCGCTTACAGTGAGTATTTCTTTTACTGGAATAAGACTGTATTGTCTGTTTTAGACACAGAATGGTACGTATTGTGATCTGCAGTATATCACTTGTGTTTATACTAAGTAGTTAATCCCAGTTTATTCTCATCTCTTCCTTTTACAAACTGTAAAAAAATAACAAATTTTTTTTCCATTATGTTTATTTTCTTTTTTGTTAATTTGATTATTCTTAAATTTGAACTTAAGAAAAGATTAACAATAGAAAGTTTTGTGGGTTTTGTAAATTGTATTTTTGTTTTAATTTGTCACTTTCATCAATTAGCTTTTATTTTTATTTAAATATTTTATTAAAATGCAATTGTTATATATTTTGTTTTTCAAGTTTAGTGATTCCTCTAAATTCGTGTTGATACGAAACACTTGTTCTATTACTGTATTAAATCTTTTCAAAATATGTATCTAAAGATGTTTGATTGTATTTCTTCAATTTTCTGCAGGAGTGAATTAATTTAAGTATGATATAAAAATATTAGAATATATTTGTTTAAGCTTTTCTTATTAAAAGAAAAAAAAATATTAAAATACTTTTTAAAGCTTTTACTTAATTTTATGATTAAATGAAAAATTTTGTTTGATAATTCCTTATGGATTTTCAGATTTTAAAAAAAAAATTTTATTTACTTTTAAAAGCTTTTAAAAAATTGCATATTTTATTTAAAAATGATATAAAAATATTTGAATATATTTCTAAAGTTTTTTTCCAAAGAAATATATAAATTAAAAATCTTTATAAAGCTTTTACTTAATTTTATAATTAAATGAAAAAGTTTGTTTGATTATCCTTAAGGATTTTCAGTTTTTATTTTTTACTTCTAATATTAAAAAGTAATTGCCAAATGTTGGTTTTTGTGACTAACTGAACGGTCCTACCAATTTTATTTTGCTAAAACTTTCTGTTATTATGCTTCAATGTTTGTTTGATTTTTTGGTAATAATACAGTTTTATATTTCGTGTGCTAACTGGTGTAAAGAGATTGATTAATCTTGATAATATTTGGCTTATGACTGTCTTTTATTTTCTTAACTTTTATTTTAAAAATCTAAGCAGTCAGCTGATTTTTAAAAAATGTTTTGGGATTAATTTACTTTCTTTCTCATATTCAGTAATTGTTTTTTTTTTTTACATATATCATGTAATCTATTAGCGTTAGANGTTTGTAGAAAAACGCATCAAGCGGGATTTTCATAAAAGGGGTAACGCAAAATCCGGGATTTTTTAACATTATCGGTATAGGCAATTTTCACGGATCAACAGAAAATGACGTAAGAAGCGGGATAACGTACGAAACGGTCAACGCAAAATCGGGGTTCCACTGTATGTATATATATATATATATAAGCATGCATGTATGTCTATGTATTTTGTGGATCAGAAGGAATGAAAATTTGTTGGCAAAGTTACTTTAATTCATCATGGCTATCACCTTTGCTACACGGCTATCCCCTCTGATATTTTGTAAACTTGCATACAATGTATTCTCCTCATAAATTTTGAAGCAAAATTCTTTTATCTATTATTAGGTATTCATTAAAAAATGTGTATTTGCAAAATATAAGCAATATCAAGCTTTTTCTTAAGATAAAAAAAATTATATTTATGTACATGTAATAATATTTTTACCAAAAAATAAGTCTTTTAAGAAAATTCTAAAAATAATTTTTTTTAAAATAATTTTTAACTCTAATAGCACATATAAGTGTGTGCTATTTGATTTATTTTAAATATAAGAATAAGACATTAGGTAAAAAGTTAGTGTCCCTGGTTATAAAAAAAAACAGGAAAATCAGCCTGGAAAAGAAATAGGGGATTTGTTGTCATCCTGAAATAGTTTTTATTTCTCTTCATGATTATTTAAATAAACAAAACATTTTATTTTATAACCACCACTGGGATAGAATGCAGATACTTTAGTAAAAGGTCCATATGTTTTGAGGATTGGCTTTAGAAATTTTTTTGGGAGTTAGCAAGCAGCAAGTTTTGTTTTAACAGGGTGCGTAGCATTTTTAAAAGAGCTTAAAGGTGCTTTTTTTTTATTCGGGGTTTGTAAAGAGTGCTTAGTTTTCTATTTCTTAGAAAGAGATTTTTTTCTTTGCCATATCGATTGTCGTTCTAAATTACAAAAAAATGCATGATTTTCACAATTTTCTCTGCAATATTTATCAGAAACCAGGGTTCATGATTTTTTTAATTTAAATCGGATTTTTTTTTAAATTCAAATACACTGTTAGAACTTTGACTTATGATTAAAAAACTTTATAAATGTTTGATCAAAATTAAATTAATATTAAAACTGTATTATAACATTATTTTAGGAGCTCTAACTACCTGAAGCAATTTTTCATTATAATACTTAGCTTTGAATGCATAGCAACCATTTTGAAACAAATACATGATTGAAATTTAAAGACTAGATGGAATAAAGAATACTTTAACTATTAAAACAAAGTTTCAATTAACAAACCATAATTTTAAATTAAAATTGTGATTCCTTTTTTTTCCTCTTGATTCTTAAAATGGCAAAATAAATGTAACAGATTGTGTTTGTAAATAGATAGATTAATAGATATTTAATCTATATATTTTTATATTAAAATATTCCTTTTTAATCCTATATCAAAATAGATAAGTTAAGCTTAAAAACTTTTTAAAAAATCTATGTACTCATTGGAATTTTTTCTTACAAAATTTCTTTATAGAAAATCTGATAATGTTGCAAAGGGTGGTTCATCTATAATTATCTAACTCTAAAATTCTATTAAGAAGTAATCAAAGCAATTCTAAATCAACAGTCAATTTTAGTATATTTAAAGTATTTAATAAAGAAAAGAAAAGTGTTTGCAATTTAAAGCTCAACATCTACATGAATTCTACAAATTGACTGAGGATTAAAATTCAGTTCTTCAATGTTTTGAGCAGTGCGCATCGTTACTATTGGCAAAGAGAGTTAGAAAAAGAGAAAAATAATGTTACTTGGCGGGAACAAATGTCAAAGATACTTTAAACATATTCTGAGAAAAAAATACTTATTGAGACAGCACAATTCTAATTCTGGGTTATTTAATTTAATAATATAGAAATTTTCATTTTGAGATTTGATAACATAAATTCAATAGTTTTTTATTCGTTGCTAAACTGTATAAAAAGAAACAATCCAGCTTTCTCATTTCCTAAGCAATTGCACAGTTTACATTGTACTGTAGGTACTATCTATTTATAAAAAGAATCGATTTAAATAAATGATTTTTTTTTAAAAAAATAATTTAATTTAAATCAAGCTGATTTAAATCAACTGTCAGAAACTAGTTATTTTACCATGATTATGTAAAGTTTCTGAAAATGTCTCTAAATTTTATGTTTATAAATTAAGAAATTTAAACAAGAGAAAAAAATAATTTTTATTGCTGCACAGATCCTAATTATGATTTATTTTTGGAAAGTGATTAAAAATATTTTTTTTGAGTGGTTAAAAAGTACTTAAATGGTGCTTATTTTTTGCAGAAAAATCTGGCTTTGCACCCTGTTTAAATAATTAGGTGGCTAATGCTATAAAAATATAATTTTGTAATTTAAACAAGAAAAAACAGTAGGCACTAAATACTACTGTCATTAATTCATTAATGTGGGAAATAGTCATTGCCAACGTAGTAATGTTATTATTGTTATGATGTGTCAATGATCTACTAAACTATTGAATACTAAGTAGATGACATTGCTATTGAATGTAAAATGTATTTAAATGTTGATTTGTTTAATTTTTAGCATCTGCAGCATTAAGTCTTTCTGATATTCCTTGGAATGGTCCATTTGGAGCAGTTCGTGTAGGACTCATAAACGATTAAATTATAATTAATCCTACGAGGCAAGATTTAGCTAAAAGCTCTCTAATTCTTATAATTACTGCAACTCAAGAAAATAATGTTGGTAGGTTGAAAAATAGGAATACTAGCATTCATGGTTTTAGACGAGTTATATTATATCCTTTTCATAAAACAGTTAAGGCACTTTTAACTGTTTCCCCTTTAAATTTTAGGGACTTTAGTTGTTAAAATGGTATTTTTGCTTTACTAAACTGATTTCTTTATTTTAGACTGGAAATGTATTTTCATTTCAGGTTTTAATTCATGTTTTTTTAATTTAATTTTTTCTAAAATATTTATCATTTTTATTGTCCCTAATTTGTTACTAGTTTGTGAAATTGCTGTTTTATTTCCTTGATTTTCTTACTTTCATAGTGGTTGTTATGAGCAGAATTCGTTGATTTTAATCAGCTTGATTAAAATCAACTAATCTCTTAATCAGCTTGATTAAAATCTGAAGTAAACTAAACTTTTTTTTTTTAAAGAAAAATCATCGATCTAACCCACAAATTTTTTTAAGGAATCAGTAGTTTAAAATTTTTTATAGTATTTTAATATGTAATTGTTTCGAACTTTTATTGAATTTCCTAGTTTTGAAGTTTATTGTAACTGTATTACTTAGTTTATGAGTTTTGATGAGCATTTGTTGTGTTATAAATTATTTTTGGTGATTTTTGTAATATGACATTATGAAATAATTTTTTTTTTTTAAATTTTTCTGAATGCTAACAATCACAGTGAACATTTGTTGCATTTTTTTAACATATTATATATCTTAAAAAGTAGCTATTGAATAGGGTTTTTTTTCACAAAAAAACAGACAGTCATGATAAATTCAACATATTTTTTTATTGTTGTAAATATATTTTTTATTCCTAAAGTATATGTAATATTAAAAAAGAAATTATCCTGTTATGACATAAAAAAAACTGTTTAATCTCCCTTGATGCAAGCAGATATAAATTTTTATATTTATTTTATAATGAAGCCATCAATTTAGATGCTATTGGCTGTAAGAATAGGAAATTTTCACCTGAAGGGAAACAACAGTGTAGAAGTTTGTAAAAAAAAGGAGGATTTTTGTAATGAATTTTGCAATGTTTGTAATAAACTTGCAATAAGAAATACATTTTTATAATCTTATCATACACATTTTAATTTTCATTCTATCATGTTACCTATACAAATATTTTAAGAATAAACGTTTTTTTAATACAATGTTTATAGCATATTTTTTATAATTATTTGTAACTTGCTGTACTCATAAGTTAAAAAAGAATCATCCAAATTTGATTTTTTTTTTAAACTAATAAGAATGTAGTTTTTGTTGCTCATAGGATTTTTTGAAAAAAAAATTTTTTTTTCACAAAAGTGTAATGTTTGGAAAAAAATAAACAACACAACAAAACTTTACTTATTGTGAACATTGTGTCAAAATTTGATTTAAATTAGGTGAAAATTGTACTTATTAGATATGCAGTTAGTTATAGAGAAACATAGTTTTGAGTAAATCAATAATCTGCATAAATATATAAATTTTTGCAATTAACTATAATGCCAGACTCATAAGGTGCTTCTTCAAGTCTTGTCTTAGTTTTATCTCTTCTTTTTTTTTAGAGAAGCAGTCTGTGATCATCTACATTTTGAACATATTCTTTGGCTGCTAAGTCTAAATTTTATTCCAATTGTTCGGGAATCGACAATAACTCTGTGCATCTTTCACTAAAAATTAATACAGCTAAATAAGTTACAATTTCAGTTATTTATATTAAAAGTATCATTAATTCTTTTTCTTACATAATTTAAGCAATTTATGTCAATAGAAAAGTTGAAATGATAGTATTTTACTGAAATGTTTTGTTAAGAGTGAGCAAATCTATTAACCTGTTTAGCAAAATGTTTCTCCCCAATAAAATAATTTTCTATTTAATAACATGGGAAAATCGGTTTTGCTGTGCGGAGAAGACTGCAGGTACGATTTTTTACGTGCAGAACCGTCAGTGTGCAAGTTCACTTGTTCATATAAATCACTTTGTTGTTTGCCACACTAGACATATTATGCTTTAACTCTTACATTTTATGAAAATCATTTCAATATTTTGGTACAGTAATCTTAAAAGGATAAACTATCAAAAAATACAATAAATATTCATTTTTTGAAAATTTTGGCATTTTTTTCCAAAATGAGAATTTTTTCTTGTCGATTTTCGCCAGGCATTACGCAAAAGAGTGCTTTTCCCATTGTTCAACGTTTACATAATTCATTCAACCGCAATCCATTTTTGCGTACCCTCGGTCCATAGCGTAGGAAAGTCCCAAACATTCTACATGTTTGATGAAATGCTTACAAGTTTGCATGTGGAATTCCGCTGCATTTTGCAAGGTATTCTCAATGTCAGGCTTCATTTTCCACCCTCTGATATCGAACAGAAAAATTTCTTGATCATTTTATAATGGCTAATATAATCAAGAAAAGATTTCTTTATCAGAAACTAGTTATTTTATCATGATCATGTAAAGTCTTTGAAAATCATTTTGCATTTTGTTAATGTTTATAGTGTTTAAAAATATTTTCTGGGTGCTTAAAAAATACTTAAAGGTCCTTATTTTTGTAGAAAGATTAAGCTATGCACACTGTAGTTTAATCATGGAAATTTAACATGTGTTTCATATTAAATAATTTCATTTCATTTCAACTGTTATAATTAATAACAAATTTCAAGAATTGCATTTGAGTTGGTTTGAGTGTGATGATTTTTGCTACTTTTAAATTCTTGTGACAAAATTCATGATAAAATTTTTTTTCTTATGACTGATTATGATCTGATTTTTAATTATGCATTATAATTGATTAATCAGTTATTAATACTTAAAAAGAATCAAAGTTAAAGAATGTTTTTGGAATTTGATAATAAAAAATGACTAATTTTTTTTTTAATGAAAAATTGATATGTAAGGAGTAATTTATTACTTTTCAGAATGTTTTTTAAAAACTGCTTCAGATTTAAAAATGTCTGAATTACTTTTCCAATGTCTGATCAATAAACTTCAAATCTCAGAATGCAAATAAATTTCATGTGAATATTTTTAAGTTTAAATAATTCAATAATATCTTAATATTTCAGATTATTTATTTTTGTACTCAGAATTACAGTATATTTAGTGCTCTCATACCATAAAACTTTATATTATTAGTACTCTTATAACTCATTATAATACATTTATTGTTCAAGAAATGTAGAAATATTAATACTGAATTATTTATTATTTTAGATGAGGAGAGGAATGGCTGCTGATGCTGTGATACAAGAAACATTAGAAAAGGTAAGATTTTATTTTCAACGCCTATACACAGTCACGAATAACACTTTTGTTTAATCTTTGAAATGTCTTTTTTTATTTTGATTTATATGTATATATATATATATAATTGTAATTTGATAGTGCAAGGGGATTAATGTTGTTGATACTTTTGTTTCTTTGAAATTAAATTGACATATTCCCTAGAATCGACCTTAAAAAGCATTAAATATTATTAATGTTCTAATTTGTATGTTAGTTACATGTTCTAATTTGTATGTTTGTTACTGCTAATTATTAAGTTTTTTTTTTTCAGTTTGTNGTTTTTTTTTTTTTTTTTTTTTCAATTTGTTTAATACTTTAGTCCTTTTTTATTGCATCCGTTTAAATTGGCTTCTTGAAAAAGTGTGTAAAGCATTGCTCAGATCAAAGAATGTTGTTTTAAAGAGAGAAAATTATACTCGTTTGGATCTTCTTTCGACTTTATTGAGCAATAATGTATAAACCCACATGAGTCATGGAAGGTGTTTGATGGAAGTCATGGAAAATCAATGAAAGTTTGGGATTTAAAAATTATTTGTTTTTTAACAAGCGAATACGCAATTGCTTATGTGGCTTGTGACCATATGGCTTTAATACACAAAGAGTTGTCTATTTGTAAATGTAGTTGAAGGCAAACATCACTATTAGTTCACCTTATATCGTTAATAAAATACATCATCCACTCAACTTCCAATGCATTCTTTTGTGTAGTGGTTTGTTTCAAATATCAATTCATTCATTAAATGTTTATGAGGGAGAAAATTATTTGAAACTAAAATAAAATTTCTCTTTGTTGACCTGTTCAGTCATAAATCTTCACATCATTTCTATTAAAATGTGCCTAATTTTTAAATCTATGGGATATTTTATGAAATATGAGTTTTCATGCAGATGAATATAGTTTAAATAATTAAGGAGAAAGTTAAGAATATTTTCTTATATTACATGGAATACTGATTTCCTCTTTACAACGCTCCTCTTTTTCATCTAATCTTGAAGTGTGACAACCTTTATTATTCATACATAATATTTTTGTTTCTACATCATTTAATGGAAGAGCATTTTCAGTACGGAATTTTCCTGTAGATTATTGGATTTTTCATGTTTATCTTAATCTTGGAAATTTCTATTCAGTATTTCAAGAACTGGCCGGAAATATTGGATATTCCTGGTTATGAAGCTTCTATCTGAAATAGGCCTCCAATGGATCCCATCGCTTGTCGGGGTACGTGGCAATGAGACAGCCGATGTGCTCGCCAAGAATGGCTGTGATCTTCCCATGGACTACTTGAACCATTTCTTGAGATCCACTCCCTGGGAAAACAACGTTTGCNCCTCCAATGGATCCCATCGCATGTCGGGGTACATGGCAATGAGACAGCCGATGTGCTTGCCAAGAATGGCTGTGATCTTCCCATGGACTGCTTGAACCATTTCTTGAGATCCACTCCCTGGGAAAACAACGTTTGCTTAGGCTTTCCTTCTCCGGGGGGATGTGTGACAACAACAATCTTGGAAATTTTCTAAAATATTCAAAAATTCTCTTAAAATTGGAATAGTGTTGAAAGAAAAGTCCCTAAAAATATATTTTTTTACTCAATTTATTATTTGCTTGAGTCATTAAATAAGTATTGCTCATAAATAAGGAAGTAAGCCTTGTTGATAGTGATCAGTTTTAATCTTTTCTTCTCTAGAAGCATTTATAATTTCAGTCTATTTTGTTCAGAACTTTCTGTTTTCAAATTAGTTTTTTATGTCTAAAATGAATTAAATATTTAGAACTATTCAACATTGTAAATTAAGAAATATGATAAACATAATATTTTTTATTCTACACATATTGTTACAATACTAAAGTTCGATGGTACCTCTTGTCCTTTTCGTAGTCTGAAAGAAATTTCATGTACTTAAATTAAGTTTTGTATTTTAAAATTCTAAATTTATTTTTATTTTGTTCAAGAAAAATTCCTTTAACCACAAACAGATATTAATCAATAAATTGCTGTAAAAAAATTTAATCCTGTAAACAAAAATTCATAGATTTTAGAAATTTGGAATGATATTCTAAAGAAATAAAGTGCGTAACTTTTTAAATATTAATTAAAGTGCATCCGATAATAAAGACAGTTATGTTAATTAAAATTGTTCCAAACTTTAATGACCATTCAAATGTAACCTTGTGGAAGGGATAGTTTTGTGATTTGTTTGTTTTTTGTATAACAAGGGAGAGAAGTATGAATAATGCATTAAAATTTCCTTATTTTCATAAAAGTATTTGGGTATTATTTGGGTATTACCAAAAAATTATATGGTAGCATTTTTAAATTTGTAATGTAAGTTTATTTTAAGCAGTGAAAAAATTGGAAAAAAAATTCTTCAAACAATTTCAGAGATCAACAGTTTTGAACACTAAAAGAAAACACAAAAAATTCCTTTAGAATTCTACTTAAAAGTTTGTAAAAAGAATAAAAGCACACATCTTGTTTTTTTTTTTGCAAAGTTATATCTTTTATTTGGATATAATTCGATATTTAATTACATTAGTACAGTAATAGTTAAAACGAAAAACATGGGAGCTTTGATTTTCTTATGTAAGCATAGGAGGAGGTTTGCTGGCAATGGAGAGGAGTCCAAAACTGCCAAGAAAAAAAAATACTTATGGATTGTCTACAGTAAAAACACCCCTAGCCATTCTTCTGCACCCGTGGTGGTGACTATGGTTACAAGGTATAACTATTTAAAGTGGGGGTATGGGGTCATTGTTTAGGACAGGTTTTGGCTCAGGTCGACGAGAGAAAGAAAATCCTTTCTTTGGTCTATTGTGTAGGACCTAGAGTGAAGAGAAGCTACCCTCCCTGAAATGCACCATTCTTGTTTCCATAGCAGCAGATGGCCTCAGACATTGTGGCGGGGGGAGTTCCTACCAAAGACAAACTATACATAATATTTGCCTTTTATTTCTATTTTGTTTATTTTGATTTAAAAAAGAAAGTATAGTGTTAGATAAGTAGTAAGATTAGTAATAAGTTCAGTTTGTAATATTTATTTTAGGTCCATTTTGCTGGGGAATTAAGCTGTTTATTAATTGTTTTAAAAGAAATATCAGTCACTTGGAAAAGCAGTTAATTTTCTTTGCACCAGAGGAGAAGTGCATACCTGCCAAGTTCCCTGTTTTTTAACAAAGACTCCAGTATTTTATTATTATCTCCTGTTTACCCATATATTCTCAATTTTCTTTGTATTTATTAAAGAAATTTAAAAAAAAATTTTTTTTTTGGATAAAATATCCACTGGTGGTTAAAATATATCTTTTATTCCTCAACAGATGGGGCTATTACCATGCAGTATGTTGAGTGTTTATAGTTTAAGTAATTATAAATAATGGTTTAAAAAAATTCTTCTTCAGATTCTCTTTTTGACGTATCAACACTTTACTGGTAGCCTAAAAAATGTTGCTCTATTATTTTATTTCTCCAATGTTGGCAGGTATGGAAGTGCCAAATCTTGGTTCTTTTATTCTGCAGAAAACTATACTGACTGTGATTCAAGTATCAAGCCATAAATTCTGTTTATAAAAATACATTTAGGAATCTTTGTTTTAGAAACAGGCATAAGGTATGTTGTGTTTTGTTTCCATTCATTTACAACAAGGAAATTGACTCTTTTTGAGAGGAGTCAAATATAAGTCATCTCCTTATAAGTGCTCTCTCTTTTTTTTTTTTTTTTTTTTTTTAATCAGTGCATCTTTTGATCCTTTGTCTTAAAACACAGAAAATAATATCAATATTCGGATTGGATAATCAGACATGTCCTAATTAAAATCATTAGGTGATCTATAGGCTACCAACTACTAGTGCAGATGAATCTCTTTTTCAATTATTGATTTTCTCTTTTTTAAATTATACATCTTTAACAAAAATTTATCTTTTCATACCTGCCAAGTCTCCTGTTTTTCAACGAAGACTCCTGTATGTTACGACTATCTCCCATATATTCTCAAATTTCCCCCTCTATTAGCTAAAGAAATTATTTTTAAAAAAATTGCTGATAAAATAACCACTGATGGCAAAAATACTTGTTTTCTTGATTTTTTGTTTTTTTTTTGTTTTGTTAATTTATGATATAGTTTCAATCGACCTTTCAAAAAAGGGTGTAAAATAAAGGGATTGTGATCTTCTATGTAATTTTCTTCAAAACTATTAAGCAATAAATTAGTGTTTTTTGACAATAATTTAAAAAACAAATTTGTCTATTTTTAATTTTTTTATTGCAGTTTAAACTGATTTGGGTGTTGCTTAAAATTTACATTAGTAAATGACACAAAAACAAGATATTTATCAAAAGTCTAAAAACTGATAACTTTATTTACCTTTCTAAAATTGGTAAATGCAGAATTGTATTATTCTAATTTTGTCAAAAAATTAATAGAAAATGTTAACTTTTGTGCACTTTATATCTTAAATTCTGATTGGGTTCCATCCTTGTATTTTACATGTATCTGCTGATAGATATGTATCTGATTGTATTCTACATGTATCTAAAGATATTGTTGAATATAATCCTCAGTTTATTTGTAAAAATTGAATAAAGGGGTTATAAAACATGTTTGAAACTTTTCCCCTCAACAGTTGAGTTTTGATCAGAATGAGAGAGATCTGCAAGATATCCTTTTAAGAAGTATATCTTCTATAGTGGCATTTTAAAATAATAAATTAGTAGTTTTTATTTAAAAACTTTTAAGAAATTTGTTTTAGAAAAAAAGTAATTGTTTCAAAATATATTAATTCACGTTCCAAGGAAGCTTATAAATATTTTTAACTCTCATAGGAGCCGATAAATATTTCTCACATTAATTCAATCTTTTTCATTAATACTAAATAAATTAGATATTTTTAATAGTAAACATAATTATAATAATTTAAAACATAATTTATTTCATAGATGTATTGAAAACATTAATAAATTTGACATTATTAATGTTTTCAATACATGTTAAATAAAAAATTATGAAATATTAAAAACATAGATGTATTGAATTGTGTTCTTATTTATTTCTATTAAATTGTTTTAGCTGCTATGTACTTAATTATTAACAAGTAATTAAAGATTTTGTGTTGTGAGATAGGTGATCAAATACTGATTAGTTATTTAGAATTTGTTCCAAAAGAAGAAGAGTATTTTGTGTTAATTGTTCTCTTTTTGTTTTAGTTTCCACCTTATGCTACAATTGAAATTGGACGTGTAGGCGAATTTGGTAGAAGAGAATTTGGTCATGGTGCTTTAGCGGAAAAAAGTCTCAAACCAGTAGGCTTTTCTTTTACCATAAGGTTAACTTCTGAAGTCTTAGCATCTAATGGTATATTCTTTTTGTATATTTTGTATTGCTTGTTTATATATTGTTTTATTTATTTATATATTAACGTATATCAAAAATTCTGAAAATAGAAGAAGTGAAAATTATTATTTTAAATCGGAGAGAGATTTCAATTTGTATGATTTTTTTTTAAATTGAGATTATAACAATTTTAAACTAATTTGTTTTAATTATTGACTAAAGGCAGGTTTAGATTTTTACCAGCAAAAAACCTGGTAAATATTATTAACCCATGTGTATTTATTTATGTTTATAATGCAAGGTTGCCACTCCACAGGGAAAGCCTGGAAAATACACTGCAGGGAATTTAAAAATCACCTAAAATGCAGGGAATTTTGATTTTTTTCTTTACAAACTGGGAAAATACATGAAATTTTTTATTTTTTTTTATATTTGTCTTTTAAAAAATGGTGACCACTCAAAGCGTATGGGATATTTAACCATGATATTTCAGCTATAAACTATTTCATTTAATATAACATTATGTTTGGCTGTTTTACCAGCAAATAAAACTAATAAATATAGTTAGCCCAATATATCTCACACAAGAGCGCAGTTGTTTCTTCTTAATATATTGATTATAATATGAAAACACATGACATCCAGATTTGAGTGGCAACCCTGCAATGGTTTACTATTTATAACTGATTGGTATTATAGCAAATATTTATAATGTATTTTATATATACACTACCCTACAATAATGGAATAGACGCTTTGAGTTTTTAAATTTCTCAAGAAATACTTAATTTATGACTTTAGAGATGTCATGCAATTTTTCATACTTTTGCAATAAGATTTAAAACCTTCAGAGGTTTGGAAGACCCACAGTAAATTGCAAAAGAAAACACGGGAAAAATATATTTGAGGGTGCCCCTTGGCGAAATTGGCGACTTATGTTTGGCTCCATTCCTGTTTGCGCGGAACACTGTGGTAACAGGAATGGCGGCCAAAACATAATGATATTTCAGTAAAACATAGGAAAATTTCAATAACACATCGGCCAAAACTTTATAAAATTGCAATGAACCCAATATGAGCAAAATTAATAAACCCAAGAAAATGCATTTTGAATCGAAACAACAATTAATGGAGTATGCAAAGAAAGAAAAGGAAAAAATCAAATCACTTCATTAAGCTTGAATATCCTCAGGCACAAAACTTTCTAATAGCAGTTAGATTTAGCAGTCTAAATTTATCATGGATAGAATCTGTGTACCTTCATCGCCACATAATTTCAGCGAAATACGAATTGAAAATGGCGTCTGTGGTACTGGAATGGCGGTGACATTTTTTTCTGAAGTCCCTTTTTATGACTGCCCACATACCTTCGATCTTATTGACCAGAAGCAAAAGTAACCTTACCTGCCGGTATCCAACGTAGAACAAACGGACCTCTAAAATTACATATACAGTTGAGCATTTAAAAATAACGCTAAAATCTAAACCAATCAGAATCACGATTGTGTTTCAACATCGACCAGCTTGGTGATCAGCCGTGATCTCAACTTGGCGAGAATCAAGGGGCACCCTCAAATATAGTCTACCCGAAAACACATATTTTTGAACACCCTATGCCAGTAAATCAAGCAATAATCTTGTATCCATTACTTTAGTTGTTGGTTGAAATAACTGCATTAGATTTCGTAAACCTAGAATAAATATTTATGGAAATATGGACAATTTTATGCAAACCTAATTTTTCTGCCTTTTTGTTTTTTCCAATAACTTAATAAATATTCAATGGAATAACTTAATAAATATTCAATGGAATAAAACAATATTTTTGGAGCAATTCAAAGTTCATTACAAAATTACTTATTTAATATTTTGAAAATAAAACTCTTTAAAAACTGCGTAAGATATAAGTATTTAAGGTAGTTCTTTTATGCTGTGCAAAAAAAAAAATTTAAAACATTTTTTCTTAAATTTGTAGTGAATCATATTTGGCAACTAATGAAAAATGTTTGATTTGAATATCTTAAGAAATTAAAAAGTTTCAAGCAATTTTCTAAGTATTTTTTGTATTTTTTAAAAGAATGCTCGAAATGATCAGGAATTTTTCTCAAATTTAGTTTGTTTCAAAAAACAAAATTTGATAACAAATGATTACTGTTTCATAAAACAAAATTTGATAACAAATGATTACTGCTTCATGAAACAAAATTTGATAACAAATGATCACTGTTTCATAAAACGAAATTTAATACATGATAACACCTTACAAAAATAGTCTAGAAACCAAAATGTGATGGTATAAGGAAAGAAAACGATCCTTTTATGGGGGATGATCCCCCACACTGTCGGTCTCATTTTTAATAAATCTTGTTTAATACAGTCGACTCGTTTATAATGAGCACAAAGGGACCGTAACATGTACTCGTTAAATCCGAGTGCTCGTAATAAACGGGTACTTAAGACAGGCGTGCAACCAAAAGAGGGGGGGTTTGGGAGGTCAAATGATTGAATTTACTTAAAATTTAATTAATACTTACTTACTTTAATTACATTAATTAATTTAATCGCTTTTTTTATTTCGCGCACATTTCCTATCATTTTGAAAAAAAGATAAGACAGAAAGACTAGAAAGATGAGAAAAGAGATTACAAGACGGAAAAATATTGCTCGCTAAAACCGGGTCTTGCTCGTTAAGAGCGACTTCTGTTCCATAGACTTAACATTGATCCAACCAAATATTCTCGTTTCCCTCGGTAAATCCGAGTTCTCGTTAAATCCGAGCTCGTTATAAACGAGTTCGACTGTAGTACAAAATGAAATTTCTGGAAAACCTCTAATTGCTGTGAGATTTCTTTCAAAATGTACAAAAACTACTTAGAAAATTGATTGAAACTTTTTAAATGTTTAAGATATTTAAATCAAACCTTTTCATTAGTTGCCAAATACTGTTCTAAAGAAATACCTTAAATACTTCAATCTTGCGCAGTTTTTAAATCTTTTTTTAAAATTTTAAATAATTAATTTTAAATTGCTCCAAAAATATTATTTGATTCCATAGAATACTTATGAAGTTATGGTAAAAATATTCCTAAGCATTAAAAATCTCTAATGTTATAAAATAATCCTTTAAGTATTTCTTGAGAAATTTTTTAAAAAAATGTCAAAAACTCAGTGCTCCTTTCATTATTGTAGGGTAGTGTATAATGTATATCAGCAAGTAACTAATTAATAAAAACTAATTATTGTAAAACTAATATTGTTGTAAAAACTAATTATTGTTGTAAAACTAATTATTCACATAACCAGGTGAAGCAGATCTTTTCAATATGAGCCAATAATCACTAATTAAAAATTAAAATCATGTTTACTATTTATATTATTGTATTATATCATTGTATGTCATAACTTTATTACAGCTGTACAGAAAATAACTGGATAACTGGAAAGCTGAAATAAGCAGAATTAGGAAATTTAATAAAAAGAAATAATTAAATAAGTTTAATAATGATTTTTCTTTCTTTTTTTTACAATGATTAATAAAAACATTAAAAAAATATACAATAGTGATAAGGGTACGGTAAAATAAGGATTTATCTTAACTGCGAATCTTTTGTCATTTATTTTTATAAAATTAGATTGGGGAAAAAAATATTTTACTTATTCCAGTTTCTATCTACATTTTTAAGATCAAAATTTTCCGAAATAATTATTTGTTCAAATGATTATTCCCAATTGTGTCTACCCTAGGTAAATTTAATGAAATCAGGAAAACCTTTTTGTGCATTTTTTTTCCTAAAAGTTTGTATCTATGCCAATAAAAGTGGGTAACTGTGTGCCTCTCTTTACTTCTTTATCTTAATTTGCAACATAGAACTAAAAATGTTTTATAAATTATATTTGTACTTCACTTTTTTTTCTATAATAGGTGATATTCATTTAAAATGGTATAAAAATTATTTTGTATTATACTAAGTCAATGTGCGAGGTGACTTTGTAGCAATTAATTTGCCACCTTAAAATCAACTAAAACTTCATTCGATTACAAAACAAAGTTTCTTTTTTTTTTTATATGTACCCAATTTTTAAAAAAAATATCTTTAAATGTTTTGTTTTTAGAATGAAAACATTAATATTAGTATATATATGTATAGTTATAGTTACGCACAGTGAAAATTAGAAAAATTTTGTTTGGAAGGCTATGTTTTATTTGTCATTTTTTGTTTGTAATGATCTTAAATCTGTCGAGTCGCAAAGTCCTCCAGGTACTAATCCAAGAGTTTCCTTGTCTTCTGGATTGGGTTCAGAATGACAAGGCCATGGAGATGAACATGAGTAGTCGTAAACCCAAAAATTGGGTCGGCTGTTCAATGACGGATATTAAATTTTTAAAAAAAGAAAAATCTGCAGTCATTTCCTTAGGGCACCGAAGAAAAAAAAGTCTGAAGAACTATGTTTCAATCTACTTAGGTACCAATCAAAGTGAAGATAATAGTTCAAAATGCAAATTTAATAACGAAATATTTTTCATGATAAACTTTTTAAGAAAATATGTAAAAATGTGTCTGCATTATCTCCTAATTTCACTAATTTAATTTTTTTTAAAAATATTCTTTTCTTATTTTTTTTTCTAAAAATTGTTTTGAAAGGTTTTTGTTGTTCAAATTCAAAAATCTTATTACTTTCCACACTTTGAGTCAAAGCTACACTCTTAAAACTTTTTACCAGATGTAAAAATTTTCAAAACGGGAATATTTGTGAGTATTATAAACATTATTCAAAATGAAAACATACTAATTTCTGAAAAAAGCTTACAAAGTTAAAAAAAAAAAAAATTTATCGAAGCAAAATTTAGAGCATTTATGTGCTATTAAAGAAAAAGCATTTTTTTTTATGATTTTAAAACTGTGAAGCTTTAAATTTATTTTCCTTTTTTTAAAATTCTTTTTTATGAATAAATTGTAAAAGCATGTTTATTTGACTATCATTTGATGTTATAGAATCGTATTCGATGACAACTGTCTGCGGTGGATCATTAACACTGATGGACGCTTTAGTACCCATATCAGTTCATGTTGCTGGTGTTGCTATAGTCTTGATAACTGCATACAACACTGAAGATAACAGAAGCATAGAAAAATATGCTATATTGGCTGATATATTGTTGATTTTTATGCATGCCACCTTCAATATTTATTGAAATATGAAAAACAATCTTCGACACACTAACGACAGGGGTAAAAATTTTAGTCATTTATCTGTGACTAAAAGATATTATAGTCTGGTCTATTTATATATATTTTCTCTGGTCCATTTGCATATCTTTACAAGGTGCGTAGGGTCTTTAAAAAATGCTTAAAGGTGCTTATTTTTTATTAAAATTTTTTAAAAGCCTTTAAAGGTGCTTTTTTTATTCATGCGTAAAAAGTGCTTAGTTTTCTATCTTTTAAGATATTTTTTCTTTGCTGTGTCGATTGTTGTTCTTAATTTTAAAAAATGCTTGATTTTCACAATTTTCTCTGCAATATTTATCGGAAGCTAGTTATTATATCCTGATTATACAAACATTTTGAATTTTATGCTTATAAGTGAAGAACTTTAAATGAAAAAAATAATTTTCATTACTGCACAAATCCTAATTAAGATTTTTTTTTTGGACACCGACTGAAAGTATTTTATGAGTGCTTAAAAAAGTACTTAAAAGGTGTTAATTTTTTGTTGAAAAGTCGAGCTACGTACCTGTATTAGATTTTGGTTAAAAATGATCTTAAATGAAAACACAATTAATGTGAAATACATACAGTTTTATTTGAATTTGTTATTTTGTGACAACAACACAGAGAAAAATACAGAGCAACACATCGTTTGCTGGTCTGGGAACGCCTGATAATTATTTTATCGTGATGTGAGTCCAATTCTTAAGATTCCAAGTTAACAGACTACTGTTAATTTCAAAACATGGTAATTGGTCTATACTATATTTTTGTAATAAACTGTATCTTGTTTGGAGAGTTTAAAATTTTTTAAGATGGTGAAGTGTGTAAAAAAAAACAGTTTTGACACGTGTAAATATATTTAAAATTGAATTTTTTGAGTGTTTAGTTCGGTATCCACTTGCCATTAAAAATTTGTACGACTTTCACTCTGAGAGGCAACTAAGTTAAAACACATTCAGATTAAACAAATAATTGTCTTTAAAAAAATTCACTTTTGCTCTAATAATCTACTTTTTACGAACTAAGTGTGCATCTTAATAGCTTAAAGGGATGACTTCAAATATGTGAATTAAGTTCAAACGATATTTTAAGTTGTGAAATAAGACACAAAAATGTACAAAAAAAGAAATTAAGTTCAAGGTGTTAAACTACGGCATAAACTTTTAGAACCATGTTTTCCACATTGTTGCTACCCACCCTATTTTGATGGTCATACGTCCAAATACTTTGAACTAAAAGTATGTTTGTGAGAAACTATATTGTGTTTGATGTCATAATTTTAAATATTCTCTGTATTAAGATATTTGCATAATTGGGGTCGCTCCTTTAAACTCTTAAGATATTTCAAACACACAAGAATATTTTAGAGGGTTTTTCGTCAGTTACGTAACGTTATTTTAAGTAAAAATTTCAGGATGTAATTTTTTTTTTATAATTATTTCTTTGTGCTACTTTTTTTACAAGGTTTAAATTATCTTTCAGAATGTTTAAATAAATCTATAAGCCTTTTCTTTTTCTGATATATTATTTACACAAAGACGGAAAGGGTTTCGATTAAAGAATGGTGTAGATCTACTGCATTTAAATTTCTTTACAAAATTATTGCATATCAGTATTTTTGTAGTATGACATGCCTTTAAAAATATATTTTGGCTGTTATCTTTGATAAAAACTAAAAACCATTTTTTGCTGATTGCAGAGATAAGTAGAGGACAAACTCATTGTTTAGTGAAACAAGTTATCTTTGGAGAGGGCAAAACAACTTAATTGAAAAAAAATGACTGGAATGTTTTATATATATATTAAAGTTTAAAATGAAGATAAAACAAAGGAAAATTACAGACATATGAAAAAAAGGGGGGAAAGAAAAATAATGATAAAAATAACAAAAAACTGGGGGTAAAAATAATTTTTAAAAAATCCAAAAAAAAGGGATAAAATGTTTTTTTTTTTAAATCCGGAAAATGATTATTAAAAAAATTTATATAGTTTTTTGTTATTTTTATTATTATTTTTCTTTTTCCCCCTTTTTTCATATGTCTGTAATTTTCCTTTGTTTTATCCTCATTTTGAACTTATTTTATGAGTTCTATTTACTTGCAGCTTATGCGCNCGGCTTTTTGTAGCGATTCAGAAAACCGGAAAAATCAGTTATCCGGAATAGCGATGGTCCCAATCGTTCCGGATAATCGGTTCCCTACTGTATATATATATATATATATATACTTGAAAGGGTAAATGTATGCAGAATTTATTTTTTCCAACAAAAAAGAAAATATTCTCAAATTTAATGGGTTGAAGCTTCATTATTAAATTTTCTTGAATAGTCATGTTTTGTTCTTCATAAAATACTTTGTTAACCTTATAAAAATTTAAATGTCTTAATAAAAAAGAATGCTATTTACAGAGCTATAATTAATTATTGAAGGGATGTCTGTGGGAAATGGTTGATTTTGCTGAAGAAGGGTGTATTAAGGCTGTTTCGGGACTTTTTAGTGACGGGGTACCTGATTCTGGGATTTTCAAAGTTACAGTTGAAAAAGTTAATCTGTTGTTTTTATTAGTTTATTAGCTGATGATATCGAAATTACCTTTCTTGATGAAAAAAATATATAGCCATTTTTTTCTTCTTTTCAATTAGATGTTAATATACCTGGTCTTCCATTAAATATTATAGATGAGTCACTCTCCTTAGCTGCAGGTAATTACAGAATTTAGTTATAACATGTTTAAGCAGTGTATAAAAGGATAGCGGGTGGAAATTGTGTACCTTAAATAAAACTACATAATTTTGAGCCCATAATATAAAATTTGGTGCCAAGTATTAACAGTTATTTAATAATATATTGACCAAAAAATATTTTTGAATTAAAAATGTAAGTTTACGATGTAACATAATATTTCATAAAATGCTCAATCCTGTTATTTTACCTTCTTACAGTTTATAAAACTGGTGGGAACATATTAAAAAAAAAAAAAAATCGCACTTAACCAGAAGTTAGTGAAGAAAACATTGAAGGTCCGAGAGCAAGGTACTCTATGTTATTTGGAGCACCACTAGGGAGGTTTAGTCAAGTCTGTTCCAAAAGTGGATACATGACTGAACTTCTTTTTCTCAAGCATACAGAAAATAAAATACTTTTGGTGATGGACAATCATAAAAGTCTGTTTGCTAAGTGTATTGAGTTAGTTACCCTTCCTCCGCATTGTTCTCCCGCCCTAGGATGTTAAGAGTCATTGGGCCATTCAAATCTAAATTGAGAGTATCATAAAATAATTGGATGGTATTGAATCCAGATAAGCATACATAACTTGGCTGCAATAGCAAATACTGCATATAATTTAACATTTACAAACAAAAACGTCACTGCATTTTTCCAAAAAACTGGAATCTGGCCCTTTTCACATTCCAGTTTTACTGATGAAGACTTAGAACCTTCTTCTGTAACAGTTTTGCAAGCTTCTATTAATTCTAGTAAATTCTTCCTGTGGATCAAATTGTTGTAGAAAGGTGTACAATAGATAGTCTCCCAAGTACTAGTAAAGGAAATCATAATTTTTATACACCAACAAGGTCAACTAAAAGAAAACCTAAAGAGCCTAGGTTAATAACACCTGTAGATGTGAGACCCTAAATCTATTACCATGACCAAAAAAAGAGGTAGGAAAAATGGAAAGCCCAAATATTGACACACAATGAAACACCCAAGAAAAACCGCATTCAAGAAGAAACTATTCGAAGATTGGAAAAGACGAGGAAATCAATCACAAATGAAATTAAGCTCAAGTTAAAACCATCAAAAAAATTATTATTTGTTGAATCTTCTGAAAGTGAGTGTGCAGGTGACATTCCTTTATACAACGAATCAGAATGTGAAGATTTTTTAACGCCTTCCATTACAGATATTGAAGAGCAGATGAATTTTGAGATAGCTGATGATACAATAATAGAAGTTAATAACTGTGTTCTTGTTGAGTTTTGTGGAAAGAAAGAAAAGTTCTATTTGTAGGAAAAATTGAAGAGATGGAAGAAGACAGCTATAAAGTAAATTTTATGAGAAAGAAGGAAGATTCATCGAAATTTTATTTTCCAGAAAAAGAGGATATTTGTAGTATAGAAAGAAATGACATTAAAATAAAACTGCCGCAAGCGGCGGAACAGCTCGAGCTATGTTCTTCATGACATTCTCTGTAAACTTTGATTCAATTAAAGACAAAATAATGTAGCAAAAACCTAAATCTATCCAATATGTTCATTCATTATTATTATTATTTTATGAATAAAGTTAACTTTCCAAATTGTAGGTCTTGTTCAGTTCTCTTCGATTGTTGAAATGTGCCCCGCCACTCATTGAAAACTGCCCTCCAGGAGGGGTAGATTTCAACAAAATACATGGTTCACTAAATATGCAAAATTAGATATTTTATCTTTGGCTTAGACTTTTGGAAAAAATTGAAAGGTTACATCAAATATCAATTTAGTAAATAAAAATTAGAACTTTGATTTTGAAAGCAATAAAACTTCCCAAATAATTCTTTAGTAAAAAATGTTGAAAGGTGCCCCCTCTCCCCTACCTCTCAAAAAAAAAACCAGACAGACCCCTGGAGTGATTGTTTTATCAAGCATTGAAATACTATAAAGAAACTGTCTAAAACCCTTTTACTCAAATTATGTCATGATTTTAAAAAAATATTATGAGAAATAAAACGTTAAATTTTTAACAAGAACCAAAATGAGGACAATTTTTTGTTTTATTTATGAAGTTTATTATTATTTTTAATATTGCATTATTTATCCTTATGCAAGAAACATAATTTATTAGTATTAAAAGCCCATTTATTCATATTTAAAGGATAAGGTATTCACTTTTGTTGTTCAATGAATTATGGAGCTTCAAAAGTTATAAATCTTTTCCTATTATATTATTTTCCTTTAATAAGTTAAAACAAATTGTATAAAAAGTATCAAGCCAAGGTTGTGGTTTTGGACGTCCTAAACTGATTTTGGATAGAACATGTGGGTTTTACTGTCCTAAACTTACTAATAACTGTCTTAAAGTGTCCAAAAGCTTGAACTTTGGTGAAAGGTAAAAATTCTATATGTGTAACCATTGTACACCATATAATAATTGCATGTATCAATAAATATTTGATATTTTTTATACAATTTGCTTTAACTTATTAAAGGAAAATAATATAATATAATAGGAAAAAGTTTATAATTTTTGAAGCTCCACAATTCATTGAACAACAAAACTGAATACCTTACTCTTTAAATATAAATATGCTTTTAATACTGATAAATTATGTTTTTGCTTAAGGATAAATAAGGCAATATTAAAAAATAATAATAATTTTTCTAAAAAAAATACTAAATTTGTTTAAAAAAAATTACCTTTTATTTTTCACAATATTTTTTTTTAAAAATTTTATAATTTCTGCATTAGGGGATGATAAAAAAGACATCTATTTAAAAAAATAATTGCTTTTAAATATATTAGCTTAAATTGGAAATACATTGAAGATTTAACTTTGAAATGTACAAGATTTATAAGCAACTTCATATTATTAAATACATAAAAATAAATATAATGAATTAGATGGCCTACGTGATTCGAATGAGTGATGACAATACAATAAATGAAATATTGCTTTTTTGACTCATTGGAATAAGAAAGCAGGGAATGATGGGCTGATTTTCTTCCAATTAATAAAAAGAATTGAAGATCAAAGATAAATCAAAAGCAGTTATGGAGAAATCTTCAGTAGAAGGCATTGGGCTGTCTGGCCAACTATGATGATGAGAAAATGCCTAATTGTAAACAAAATAAAAGCGTGGTTTGAGATAACTTTAAAAATAATCCAGTGGCATCACATGTTTATCATTGATGATATTTGACATAAGGAATAAAAATAATGAAACATTAAAAAAAAAGAAAAAACATTTTTTTCGTAAAAAAGATATTTAAGATAGCAAACAGTATTATCTTAACGTTTTATTATTTACATTATCTTTTAAACATTTGAAAAATTTGATTAATTTATAACAATGGCTAATGTTTACCCAATTCCATTTTTCAAATGTCTCTCCTAAGCAATCTAATTAAAATGTTTGAATGGGAGGATTAAATTTCACTTACTGTCTAAATTTCATGATACTTTTGGAATTATAAAAGAGACACAGAAACTCTTTGTTTTATTATTATGGAGCAAGTTCACATTAGTTAAATAATTTGTTTTACTTCACACTTTAGTTTGCAAATTTCATTTAAATATTTTAAAGTAAAATTACATATAATGTTAAATAAAAACATTAAATAACCCGTAGTATAATGAGACAATATATATCAATAAAACTAAAGAACCTGAATCGAGCACAAAAACAGACATTTTATAGTTGTTTACAGAACTGAAACTATTAAAAGTCTGTTTTTGCACCTTTATTCATACTCTATTCATCTGTAGCTCATACTTTTCTTTTGGATAAATAATAATAATTTTGTTTTTACCCAAGAAACTTTAGAAGTACCACTCCACAAAATTGGCCAATTCATCAGGAGGAATGAATTTAAAAAAGATTCATTCTCGAACAGGTTTTATTTTTCAGATATTTACTGCAGATGCAATTGGTGGAAGACAAAAGTGATTTTTCAACAGCAGATACTATAATTGTGCTTCGATGTTCCAACGTTCAATTCAAGCAAAACAGACAGAATGCAATTTCCCATCGCAACAGCTTCATTCCAAACAATCATTTCCGTCAATAAAAACAGGTGATCAGAAATAAATCCAACTCTTCATCAAATTGACTGCATAGCAAATACTCTTTGTAGAAAAGACAGGAATAAAATCTTTGGTTCTCGAAAAATCTGACAGAAAAACAATTGTAGTCCGAAGATTCGTTCAAGATGTCGTCGATTCCGGTTTTCAGTTTCGTCGACAGGGGAATCATCCAGCTCGGCAAAATCGCGTTCAAATAAGAAAGTGAAGCAGACTGTTCTGACAAAAAATACTTAAAGAACATGGCAATCTTCCGACAAGAAAGCACATTTGAGATATCTAAATTTCAAGTGCACATTTTTCACGAAATACTGAACATCTTATTCTGAGGCTGCTGGAATAGCTAGCAAAAGTATATAATTTTTCTCTTTGAAAAAACCTACATGCACCCTATTTCACGGCTACGCTACAACTCAATATTTAAGGCGATGCGACATCACTTACAATATGGCCAAGTGTCGCAAACGTTCCCTTAAGACAGGGCCGTCTTAATAGCAAGCAGGTCCCCCGGGCACTGAAATGTTTTGGGCCCCTATTAAATTTCATACTATTTAAAATAGAACTAAAAAACTTCACATGCATAAAATTAAGCATTTTTAAGATATGCAATGATTTTAACAAAGTTAAACACATTTTTATAGCCCCAAAAACTCAATGCACATAAAATAAAGCATTTTTTAACTAGGCATAATTTTTCTTAAATGCTAACAAATTGTAATCCTCAAATAGTAAGTAATTTTCAAAACGAAGAAGTTAATTAAAATAAGTAAATTAAAAAGCATAGGGGTATAAATTTTTTTTTTTTTTGTATTTTATTTTGTAACCGACCCAATTTTTGGGTTTACGACTACCAATGCTCAATTCCGCAGCCTTGTAATTTTGAACCAATCCAGAAGACAAGGAAACTCCTGGATCAGTACCCCCAGAGGTATGACTTGTTATGGGAACATGGAGGACTTTGTGACTCGACAGACTTAACGTGCATCAATCACCATTTACTACACGGGGAGTTTTCGGCTGGCGGAGATCGAACCTACGAACTCTTATACATGGGCCCAGTGCCCTACCAAGCAGGCTATCCCGACCAAGGGTTAAACAATTTTCTCATTTTTTATTATAACCGTCATTGAACAGCTGACCCAATTTTTGGGTTTACGAGTTCTAATGTTCAACTCTGTAGCCTTTTACTTTTGAACTCAATATAGAAAACAAAGGAGCTCTTGTATCAAGTATCGGGAGAAATTTTGCATTCGTGGAGTACTTTTTCAATGGAACTAACCCGCATTGACATTACATGGAGATGAAGACCACGAGAGCCTCCCACGGTTAGTCTGACGGCAAAGGGACTCTAACCCATGATCCGTCTGCCACTGAGGATATTTCACGTCAGCACTGTGGTCTGTGCAAGCTGGATGCGGAATTCGATCATTGAGCAATCATTGCCAGCAATCATTGAGTTCGATCCCGGCTCACCTCATTGGAAGGCAAACGCTCCATCCCCTGAGCTATCGCGGCTAGGGTATAGCAATTTTATTTTATTTTATAACCGTCGTTGAACAGCCGACCCAAGTTCATGGGTTTACGACTACTAACGTTCAACTCCGTAGCCTTGTAATTTTGAACCAATCCAGAAGACAAGGAAACTCCTGGATCAGTACCCCCAGAGGTATTGATTTGTTGTGGGAAC
>NC_092206.1:163270-189495 GCF_043381705.1 Parasteatoda tepidariorum | reverse complement strand
AAATAAGTGTTGTCACTTAAGTAAAATGGTCACTTAGGTCCATAATGACGGTTTAGCTGACGTCACACTAACGATAGGATCAAACTGCATTGCTCATTAAAATTTCATGACAAGGTGGATTTTAGCTGAGCATGCAAGACTTTGTGAAAAGAAACCTTATAATTACCTAGGTTTAAGAGTATTTTCACCTTCAGACTAGCTTTATTAAAGGATTTTTTTCACGCTTGAAAACTCTAAGTCAACCTCGATTAAAAATTTTTATATAGAAGGTTGTTTTACAAGGTTTTGGACTAGGGTAATGTGCATGGAATAGAGCAGGTTGTCACTGATCTCGTTTTAAGGTTAGAAGATTTACACGTAAGCCGCATAACCAACCTTTTTCGGTTTACATTGAAAGGTTTTAGCTGAGTGAAAATAAATCATATTTTGCTATTTGGGATTTATTTTAAAAATTATATAATGCAAAGTTGTTTATTCTTAGTTGTTGTTTTTTAATACAATTTATAAAAAGTAAGATTCTCAAGGGCCCCCCTGAGTGCCTGGGGCCCCTGGGCACTGCCCGGGTGTGCCCATGCGTAAAGACGGTACTGCCTTAAGATTAAATAAATGAGTGTCAACCACCTCGTTTCGAGCTGTTTCATTTTCGTGCGCATCCAGACATTTAAGAAAAGAAAAACACCGTAATTGAAGTGAGATTTTATTTCTACAAGTTTTTCGCATATATGATTATGCTTTGAGTCAATAGATAAAACAGTCCAGGATGGGAAATCTAATTGAAGTAAGACATCTTCCATATTACTAACATTAACGTCATTGATGGAATGAAGCCAATCTCAAATCAGGAATGTCACAGCATTTAGTCCATCGATTGTATTCCTCGAATGGTCCGATGTCGGTCCGATGTTGTCAACTTGTGTTTTGTTTCAGTTCCTTGTACTTATTAATAAAATAAAAAATAGCTTGATTTTTTTTAACTGGTATGGGACTGAAAAAGTATATGAAAATCACAGGAAAAAGAAAGATAAGTAACTGATGGGTTGATTTATTAAAACATGTTCGGATGATTCTTACGAAACGTCTGTATTTTTTTCGATGAATTGAGCAGAATGAAAAACAGCAGCTGTCAATCATGTGATCTCCATTGGGAGACGAAAGCTGTGTGATATGATTTTATTATTTCGTACCTAAAAGACAATAAACAAAATTGAGCGAATAAACAAAATATATAAATATTAATAAAATATTTATTATAATTTCTACTTCATTCATAATTTCTTAGAAAAACTACTAGATATACAGTCTCTGGCCAAATTATTAGGCGCACTGCAAAATTCTTTGTAAAATCTTAATTATCAGGGGATAACTATACAGTTTCAATGTTCACGCTGGTGTATCAATTAGTTAAAGGAGACGATAGATAATATAAATTTGATGATATATTATATCAATATAGAATATTTATTATATCAAGCATTATATTAGTATATTATAATAATTATATCCAATTATTAGACGTACTGTAGTTTTTTAATAATGACATGATTTGCACGATTCATTTTGAGAGTGGAGTTTGCAAAATCATATCATATGCAAAACAGTTACATATCCATCAATAACAATATATTATTGTATGATATATCAACAGCAATGTATATATTATATAATAACAATTATATAATATATCAATAGCTTAAATAACCCTTACAATTGCTCAGTCTTTAGATCTGAGATCATGGCTATTGGAACTGCCCCTAGTTATGCCCAGACAACTGATAATAATTGCATTTGGATATTGACCAATAGTATGAGTGCTATACAGTATTTCAGGAACTGGCCGGAAATATTTGATATTCCTGGCCAGGAGATTATGAAGCTTCTCTCTGAGATACGCCAGAAGACACCAATAAGCCTCCAATGAATCCCATATCCGGGTACATGGCAATGAGACAGCCGATGTGCTCGCCAAGAATGGCTGTGTTCTTTCCATGGACTGGTTGAACCATTTCCCGAGATCCACTCCCTGGAGAAACATAGTTTGCTTCCAGTGTGGCGCCGTACTCCATCCCATCAGTGGTATGCTGGCAAACGCCCTGGCCTATCATTAACATGCAGCGGCCCTCAGCCTTTCCAATCGGCCATCTTAAGTGTTTAAGGTTTCAAAATAGGGAGAAGACTTTCCAACCTTGTTCCAGCTAGTCCTGATCACCTTTTTTGTCTTGGCGCTTCTTTTAAGCAGCTGCTGGTTGATCGGGACTTTCTTGCAGATATATGGGGAACTGACACGACGGGGCCTTCTGGACCTGGTCTAGGCTTTCCTTCTTCAGGGGGATGTGTAACAGCAACAAAATTGCTTAAATAATTCATCTGTTTTACTTAATGATTTGATACAACGTTTGCAAATGTAAATAAGTTGAAACTTAAGATAAGAAAGATATTTTATAATTAAAGATTAAGGAAACGTCACCCATGTAAACTTGAGAAAAATGATAACAAAAAGTCAATAAAATCATGAACAACATTTATTATTTCAACAAATAAAATTGATATACAAGAATCAATTTAGAGAGAAAAAAGGCATACTGAAAAATAAATTAAGATATGACATTCGACGTATTTTTCTTTTTCTTCATTTGTTTATCAACAGAGTTCCAATTTACTTTGTCATTGAAATATAAATTGCCAATGAGAAACATCGAAGCAATCCCGGCAACTGCCTGAGTCAGTTTTGGAAGTAGGATAAGAGAAGAGGACATTTTTCTGAAATACAAGAAAGTTTTTAAAAAGAATGGTTTTTATTTCCTTAACACTAAAACATACCAACACTTAATCTATATCTATTTCTACCATTATGTTTCTTGATTGAATGTATGAAATATGGATGTTAGGAACGAAATAAACTAAAAAACACTTTATTATAATTAAACAAAATTGTATATTGAAAATATTTATGTTTAACAAACACAAAGAATAAGAATTTTTAATACATTGCTAGACGCTTTTTTTGCGCATACAGGGTGTTTCCCTTGTACATTTTCCGCAAACATAATTCTTCTAATTAATAATTCTTATAATTACTCTAATAATTAATATTAATTCTTCTAAGAATTTGTGCTGTCTTAATTGTTTCGACATTTTTCTGGGTAAAAACTAATAGTCAGTTAGAAATGAAGTAAAACCATCAACATGAAATATAAGCTACTTTACAAAACATTTCGTTTGTGTCACTTTTTCTAACAAAAAAATGTCAATCTAAAATGTTAGGTACTTTCTTGAAATTTGAATCCACAGTTATTCTGATTAAACTCACTACGCAACAGAAATGTGCAACTCATCGAATGTAATACATTGAACACGCATGACATCGTCATTTGTGATCGATAACTTAATAAAGCGATAAATTGTTCTCCCGGTCAAATGACCGGTTGTGGTAGAAATAGGTACATGACACGTATTATTTGAAATAAACAAAATACAAAAAAAATAAGAATAAAGAATATGAACTGTATATAACAGTTAGAAAAAGTCATGAAGTCAAATGAGCAAAAACGATTAGATGATAAGCGTATTTTCAATGCAAAAGTTCTTAAACGGTCATTTGACCGCTTCCCCTACTTGAAATAGTTATACCATAGTTACCGCCAAGAGTCCAGACGAAGGGCTAGGGGAGTTCTTACTTTAGACAAACAATAGAAATGTTGTTCAGAACAGTTACATACATGAGTTTCAAATCTACGATCAATCTTTTTCCCTAAAGAGAGATACGAAAACCTTGGAACAAACGACAACAATTTTAAATAGTATCGAAAAATATTATTTTACAGTTTAAATTAACGTAATTTAAATGTTAAGAATTTAAATAAATCTAACAAAATGTTTCGCACAAGCGTGGAAAATGACATAGAGTAATTTTAAATATATATTTTGTTTCAATGCATGGAAATACATTGAGAAAAATTATATCTTAAAAGTATAAAAAAATTACTTTCTATGTCTTGTGAAATTTTGTTTGGACATGATTTTGTAAATTTTTGTAGAGAATCACCCAGGAGAATTGATTGCAAATCGTAGTAAATGAAATAAAATTAAAATGATGTAGAATGATTGTCTAAGTATATTTTGCAACCCCCTTCCAAAAAATAATTTTGAGACCCTGTGTGTTCCTATGCGATTTTTTATGTCTGTTTTGTCCTTCTGTTTTCGCTAAATTAGAAATTAACCATGTGGCAGAATTTTTTCGAGCTATCTGCGACAAAACTCTCTAATATCTTTCTGCAAGATGCTTTTAATAAAATACAAACATATACCTTACTAATTTAAAATAACAAAAGTGACGTGTTTACAAAAAAAGCTAGATAATTTTTTTTAAAATTGAACATATAGTAATTTTTCATTCTAATATTATGGGGGATATTCTTGCATTGCGTTGGGGGGTTCCACAAATTATGTTCTTCGTACTTAGCATTCTGAAAATAATCATCACAATAAAAAATCATGAAATCCGTCATAGTACTGGCCGAAAGAAAGATTGACGAAATCACGCAAATCGGACTTCTCAAATGCATTAGAATAAATAAACTGAACACGTCAAAAAGTGTCTATCTAAATTCATGATTAAAAAAAAATTGATTTTTTTTTTTACTTTTCAAACAAAAAATCTTCCCGCAAGAACTCTGTAACGTTGTACGACAATGTCACAGTGTCCTTGCGATTCTGCCACGAGGGAAATTAACAGTTTGGTGCATAGGGGGGAATTAAAACAATGGCTAGCTAACTTTTATTGTAAACAACATGATTATAGTTAGCACTCAGCACATTCACAAACATAACATATATGAAGAAGAAAAAAATAAGGAGCTCTGCATGGCAGGCTTTCTACCGTTCGTTCACACTCTCTCACTGTTTCTGAGTTTTTTTTCAGTTTCTCGCTAGGGGGCGTTGCTAGTTCCAGTTTCTCAACAACAGTAGTTAGTTTAAGCAAAACAGGTTTTAACTAATAAAAAAAGTTAAACTAACAGTTCATTTAAGTTACAAAATCTGCCATAAAATTTTTATTTTTTTAAACATAAATATTTCAATATATCAGGTCTTTTATCTTCAAAATATTAAACGATGATTTGAAAATTTAGATCTCATTTTTTTCTATCTATTTCACCATAATTGGCTGGTTTAAAGCAATTTTTAAAGAAAAACCTGGCTTGGTTTTTTCTTATAAAGATATTGTATCACACATTTAATATTTTTATAAATTCTTCTTGTCAGACTGCAACAAAATGAAGGAAAAAAAGATAAATTTTCTTACATTATTTACAATTTTGAGTTTAATTGCTAACGGGAATAAGTGTTATTTCAAATAAATATAAATTTGCAAATTTTAAATGTTTAAGTAGAATAGAGATATGATTTCCCACAAAAATATTTGTGCTAAGCAGCATTGGTATTTCCTCTGAAAGAAACCTTTCTTTCTTTCATGACAGTAGAAACAAGCAATTAAAAATGACAATTCTTTAACAATAAATATTATAAGAATAGCTCAAACTTAAAAAAAAAAAATTTTTTATTACAGTAACAAAAAGTTTATTATGTTTACTTTTCTTAAAAAAAACTTTTTTATTAGTTTTATTGAGAATTTTAAAATCTATATATCATATTATTTAAGTATAGGGGTACACAACCAGTGGCACACGGACCACATGCGGCCAGCCAACTGTTGATATGTGGTCAGCGGGAACTTCTAAATGCAATTCCTTAAATTTGGGTTTTGTTTAAACATTATAAATTCTCTTTAATTAAAATATTTAATTCAAATTTACTACACTATAAAATATTTTTTTTGCACTTTCATTGTAAGCTTCGTTTTGGTTAAAATTTATATCCCCTCCATATATGTATATATGACAAATTAATTATTGTAAAAAATGGAAAAAAAGTTTCTTTTTAATAAAGCATCAGTTTGTTTTTTTTTAAGTTTTAAATAAATTCAAACAATTAAAAGTATTTAAATTTCTGCAAATATGTTATTAAGCTCACTGATAAAAATATTTAGTGCTTAAAACACTAATATCAATATAAAAACTATCATATTTGCTGCTAACATGACTAAATACAGGGGTCTGTCCAGGCCGAATTTACTACCGTTTAGCGGTACCTTCACAAATTCAACTTTAGGAAAAACGGTAGTTTCACAAATTCAATTTTGGAAAAACGGTAGTTTCACAAAATACTTTTTCTTAAAATTTCATTTTCGTATCCCTTAAGAAACGATAAATCCATATTTTTGTGTTGATTTCTTAATATAATTTTTAATTTTTCACAAATTACGTCTAAATTTTCACAAAATAGGTACCTGTCAGAAAAACCTAGACAGACCCCTGAAATATGCGTGTGGCCCTTCGTTAATCTAGCTGCTGTGCAAGTGGCCCTTCACTCAAAAAGGTTGTGCAACCCTAATTTAAGATTTAGTTTAAGAATTCAGACTTCAATTATTTGGCTTCAATTCAGCATATAATTGAGAACGTGTGTATTTAGTATTATTATATTAATTACATAGCTATATGATTGGTTATTTCAGCTGTATTAATAAAATTTGATTATGTTACTTAAATAGTTCCTATTGTAATTATAAAGTTAAGTATTACTATAATCTTTCACATAAAATATTGAAAAACTAGCTATTTTTCATATTACATAAAAACTGTTAAAGAAATATCAAAGTCACAAAAAATATTTTTTAAGCATTTTTTTCTAAATTTATTAGTCGTTCAGATAAATAATAATTTTGTAAATTTTCACTTTTTATAATGTATTATTAATAGAAGTGTTTATAATCATTTTGTTTTTTCTTCTTCCTTTATCCATATATAATTTGTTTAAAATCCCTTAAATTTGGTTATAACAATTTTAAAAACTGTATTTCTTTTAATTAGCATAAAATAATGTGAACTTGTGAGAGCATTATTGATTTTTTTTTCATTTATTAAATCTTAGTTTTTCTACTTTTTTAAATGTGTTTTCCTTTATTTATGATTTAATATATTTACAATTCAAATTAAAATCATTAATTAATTATTCTTTAATTTTGTCAGCAATAATTGTTAAAACAGACTTTTAAAAAATAATATATATTGCCATTTAATTTATTTAATGTTGATTTTCGGATTTCAAAATTTTATGTGTTCCTATATTTTTAATACTTAGTTTTCCCTTTCTGTAAATTTCACAATATTAAACTTAAAAATATGTCGAATTTGAAGAAAATAGAAACTTATAACATTTTTACCACTCCTTTCGAAAAATAGCTTTCAAATATATATTATAATTTTTTTTACAAAAAAAGTTTTAAATTCTGGCTTTTTTTAGTTTTCCCTATTTTAAATTTAATGATTACATTATATTTAATATTTAGTTAGTTCATAATAGCTTTCTTGCTGTTTTTCTTTAAATAATAATAATTGTAAAGATTTCTAAAATATTAACAAAATAAAAAATATATCATTATATTTGTTTTTTCCGAATATCTCAAAATAATTTTGAAATTTTGTAAAAACAACAAGTTTTTACTTTATTTTTAAGCCATAAATTTATATTAATTTTTATAGTTCTAGTGATTCATCAATTTTTACTTGAACACACTAAGCAAAACAATCTCTAAAAAAATATGGATTGAGGTAAGAAAAGAGCTGTTCAGACTAATCAAGTACCAGGGAAATAAAAATTAGTACTTTTAATTCTTTATGGTGCTTTTATAATTAAGTTTTTTAATTTTTATTAGATTTCTTCAAACGATCTTTTAAAAAGTAATCTCAGCAATTTTCTGTCGTTTGTTCGTTTCCATTTTAGCATTAAAAATAAATAATCTGCAGATTCTAAAATAATTTGTAGCTCATGCTGCGGAACTGGTGACTATTCAAGTAGTTGGTACAACATTTTTATAAAAACTATGTAGATTTTGAATTGTATCCATTATTATGACTGTAATCCAAAAAAACTAAATCCAAATTAAAATCAAAAATTATGACTAAATTTCATAACTTCTAATTCACAAAAATACTTTGTAACATATAAACCATAGGTGCAAGCGCTTTTTAGCCAGGCACTTTACGCCAGTTATTTACAACTGACGTAAAAATAACTTACGGTAATTTGATGAAACTAAATCAACAATCAACTCTTATGTGATGGGAGGATAATCTACTTTTAAATTCAGATAAAAAAAAAATAGGTTCCCTTTCTTTAACTTTGATGGAAATTGTAAACAAATTTGATTGCAGGTGATAGTTGAGTAAAGTATGACGAGCTCTGTTTCTTAGCTTATAGCTCAGTATTTCAATTTACAAGATTTTTTTTTTTTTAAGGTCGAGACTATTCAATAGCGTCATCTAGGGCCAAATTTTGACTAGTGTCTAAAAATACAAAGTTAAAAATTACCTCAAATAAAACTCAAAAACGTTTATAAAAGGAAGATTATTAACTCAGCAACAAAATTATAGCATCACCGTTCCAAACTCACTAAAAAAACTGTTTTCATTATTTTGCACAAGAAAAGTAAGCTCAAGCGTAAAAAGTAAGGCATAGCACAACATTTCCTGGCAGAAAAATGTTGTAGTTAACTAACTTCAACTTTCAACCACTCGTATTTATATTGACAGCCCGAATTTGTTGTATTTTCCCATTAAAAGCTTATAGAGATCTAAAATGTATTGTCAGATTACGTATAAGAAGTTTTAAACCGCCGTTTATTTTTGACAAAGATCGTAAATAATATTCGTTTCTTATAGATTTGATTGCGATAACATAATGGAGTCTGGAGAATCTGCACCAAAAGTATTTTGTTACTGTAAATCGGCTGCTGAAGAATATATGATAACATGTACATCTTGTCACGAACAATTTCACCTTACATGCCTAAAATCTGGTCGGCCGTCATCATTGGCTGGTGATATTTATTTTTTATTAACGTGCGAGAGATGCTCACCTGATGGGCAGGAATCTATTAAGCGAATGAAAATGCAGTGGACATTGGTCATTATGCTGGCATTGTATAACCTTCAATTAGAAAGCAGTGGGAAAGAAGGTTATTTTCGATGGCGAGAGCATATTTGTAGATATATAGATAAACATTGGTCAGTAATATTTGGTAACGAAAGGAAAAAGAGCGCCACTTGGCATGGAACAGTAGCTGGAGCTTTATCTACCGGGGGTAACAGATTTTTCACGTCTGGATTTGAAAAACTTCATGAAACTGGATGGTGGTCTCTTAATAAGCTACAAATGCCTCAGATACATGAACTTGATTCTATGGCTTTAAGCATTAAAACGAGTAGAAAGCGGAGATCTCCGGAACTCGAGCAACTACTCGTCGAGGGTACTCGTAGAAAGAAGCAAAATGTTGTAGAAGCAGCCGTCGCTCTGAAGGAAAAGAAATCGATCGTTCCAGAATCGAAACCTTCGAAGTCAAAAACTTCCGATGTTAAATGTAAGAAAAAAGATCTCAGCATTTTTCCTCCCAACCATAAACTGAAACTAGTCGTTGCCCCACCTCCTTCCCTTCAACAAAGTGAGGAAAAAATCAGCCAAAATGTACCCAAGATCGTCATCAAAAGTGAAAAATCAAGTCCGTCGTCTTCGGACTTCTGGGCAAAAGAATCGGATGCCGACCTCGACATGCCACCCGTGTCGGACACGTACGTCGTTCCGAGCGCATTCGACGTACCTGACTCTATTCTCGACAGTACGATATCGGAGATGGACGTAGCAAATCTTCCTGCCGTGAAACAAGAATGCGAAAGCGACGAAGACAGCATCCCCGACAAGACCCTCGGTACTCCGAAAAAGGTTTTTCCGGACACGAGTCGAAAGCGTACCGTCGTGACCAAAGAGGAGAGTCCTGTCAAGGAGTCCGCAGTTACCGAGTCCAAGTACAAGCTGATGAGTCCCTACGAAGAAGAGTCTCTGCTTCAAAAATTGGACAATTACCCCGTCGCACTGAGCAAAAATACCGAATTGAGACAATTGTATCGAAAACTGGCTGTGAGGAAACTGAAAAGGGAACGGAACATTCCTGTCTTCGATCTCGACGTCGAAATGCGTCTGCTGAGAGGCATGGACCCCCCGGATTACGTGAAATCCGAACCCCAAAATAAATCCGCTACCGTTTCGGTTTCCCGACCGACGACCGTTTTCGACCGTTATCGGACGAATCCTGACTATCCGTCGAATCGGACGCAAGTTTCGTTTGCGACGCGCCTGACGGGCAAAAGTACGGAAGACCAGGAAAATATTGTCAGCCCTTATTCTGGCAGGATTTTAAAGCCTTTCATTCGTCGTGACTATAAAACTAAACCGTTGAAGCTGAGGCTCCTGGAGGAAATAAGATCTCGTGCCGACAGAGGCACTCGCGCGGAATACCCCATCGATTACTGTTATGTCAGACCCGAGTTCATTCCGGCCATCAACGCACTGTGCCACACGTTCTTCTGGCCGGGGATCGACATGTCCGAGTGCCTCCAGTACCCCGACTTCAGCTGCGTGGCCGTTTATCGTAAAGTGATTATCGGTTTTGCTTTCATGGTTCCTGATGCGAAGTACAATGAGGCTTACATTACTTTTATATTCTGTCACCCAGAGTGGAGGAGGAGTGGGATTGGAAAATTCATGCTCTATCATCTCATACAAACTTGTATGGGTAAAGATATAACTCTGCACGTCTCAGCAACAAGCTCTGCTCTATTTCTATACCAGTTGTTCAGTTTTAAAATTGAAGAACTAGTTCATGATTTTTATGATAAATACCTGCCTGCAGATTCTAAGGAATGTAGACACGCACTCTTCTTGAGACTTCACTATTAGTCAGAACACAAGAATTTGTATGCTGTTTTATTTTATCCTTATGATTTTCAAACAAATTGGGTGATAAATTTTTCTTAAATGATGAATAAATTCAGGGATCTGTCTGTAGAAAATTTACTACCGTTTAGCGGCACTTTCAAGAATTCAACTTTAGGTAAAACGTAGTTTTACAAAATACTTATCAGAATCTGAAACTGTACCTCTTAAAATTTTGTAATAATAAATGGTAGGTCACATTTCAACTCTCCCTCTATAAACTTTACGGGAAATTCAAACATTATTGTAAATTCATTCCAACATACCTTTATATTTTTATGAAAGAATTTTTTCTCTCCGAGTGAGTCGAAAACGTCGTCGTGACGAAAATAGCTTCGAGTGCTACCGTTAAATGCATGTTTTTGTTAAATTATAGTTGAAATTTAACTATGGACAATGATTGTTAAATTTGGATACATTTTTTAAGCTCAAAATTTTACAATAGCAAAATTGTTTTTTAATATATGAGAAAAAATGTATGGTAAAAATATTTTCTAAATTTACCAGATATTTGTATTGATTTTTTCAAATAGTTTTAAATTGTCACAAAATAGGTACCTCTCAAAAAAATCTTGACAGACCCCTGGAATGATTGTTTTATCAAACATTGAAATACTAAAAAGAAAAGTATTGTCTAACATTTAAAAAGAAAATTAAGTTCGAAATATTTCTTTTTTTTTATTAAAATATAATGAATTTAAATTCTTATATAAAATTTTTTTTTAATTAAATAGATCTTTTTCTGTGCTCTCCTCTTCAGTTTTTAAGACACTGTATTAGATTATGACATATATTTATTTTTCTGTTGTTCATATTTCATTACTTTTCTTATATTATTTGTGTGCAAATGTCCAATGCTAATTACATGTCACCTGTTTTCATTATTCAGTTGGGTTGAGAGTTATTGTTTTAAAAGGATTAAAATTTATTGCCTGTGTAATATCTGATGTTTTTTCATGAATTATTTATTTGGTTTACCATTTGTTAATTAACATTTTAATCCTTCATTAGACTGACACCAACTCTACTGGATTTTTCCAGTTTCTACTGTTTTATTTAAAATTCTCCTGGTTTTTGTACATTTTAAAAAATTCCCTCAAATTGAGTAAGTTTCCCAACGAAATCCCTACTGAAATAGAATGTTTGTACGGGTTATTGCTTGAATATTTAAATAAGTATTACTAATACATATTGAAGTGAACCTCGTTTATAGAAGTCAGTTCAAAACCTGTTTTTTTGTTATAAAAGATGCTTATTTTTATTCAGAAATCTTTTTTTTTTTGAGTGAATTAAAAAAAGTCTTTCGACTATCTTTAATGAGCTAAATGACTTTGAATATTTAATATTAAAATTATGAGTTTGCATAATCCATAACATTTCAAGTATATTTAATATCAATCATAGCTGGAAAATATTGCAATTTTTTTTATTTGATGACTATAAAAGTTCCCTTTGTGTAAAATATTTAGTATATTATGCAACAATTATCATGAAATTTATATTATTTTGTGAAATCTACTGGATTTTTTCCTATCCATGTTGGCAGCAATGCTGACAGATTTGAATTTATTTCCGGGGTAATGAATTGTAAATACTCTTGTTATTTTGATTTTTTTTCCTTCCATTTTTCCATTATAATTTCAAAATGAAACAACTCATTTGTATTGCAAATATTTAGATTCAATTAAGAAAGAATAAAATGTGTTTTTAAAACCTTTTATTTTTCAATTCAGATTAATCCTATCTGAGAACTAATTCAAACCATTTTAAAAGTATAGCGAAGTAAGCTAAAAAAATAAAAATCTTCATAAAATTATAAATTTATTCAATGGCTAGAGAGTTATCTAATGTTCATTCAAATTTTTAATGCTGCTTTAATTGAAAAAATACAGTTGAATTTGATAGTTAATTCAGGAAGGTGGAACATTAAAATGACCAAAAATTTGGGACAGAATTGGCAAGTTTTAAGACAGAATGGATTAATCTGCAATTTGAACCGTCCTGTCCAAAACCCTTTTTTTCAAAACTGTCTAAAACCCTTTTACTCAAATTATGTCAAGATTTTTAAAAAATATTATGAGAAATAAAACGTTAAATTTTTAACAAGAACATATATGAGGACAATTTTTTGTTTTATTTAAGAAGTTTATTATTATTTTTAATATTGCATTATTTATCCTTATGCAAGAAACATAATTTATTAGTATTAAAAGCCCATTTATTCATATTTAAAGGATAAGGTATTCACTTTTGTTGTTCAATGAATTTTGGAGCTTCAAAAGTTATAAATCTTTTCCTATTATATTATTTTCCTTTAATAAGTTAAAGCAAATTGTATAAAAAGTATCAAACCAGGGTTGTGGTTTTGGACGTCCTAAACTGGTTTTGGATAGAACACGTGGGTTTTACTGCCCTAAACTGACTATAACTATCTTAAAGTGTCCAAAACCTTGAACTTTGGTGAAAGGTAAAAATTCTATGTGTGTAACCATTGTACACCATATAATAATTGCATGTATCAATAAATATTTGATATTTTTTATACAATTTGCTTTAACTTATTAAAGGAAAATAATATAATATAATAGGAAAAGGTATATAATTTTTGAAGCTCTACAATTCATTGAACGACAAAAGTGAATACCTTACTCTTTAAATATAAATATGCTTTTAATACTGATAAATTATGTTTTTGCATAAGGATAAATAATGAAATATTAAAAAATAATAATTTTTTTTTAAAAAAATACTAAATTTGTTTAAAAAAAATTAACTTTTTATTTTTTACAATATTTTTTTTAAAAAATGTTATAATTTCTGCATCACGGGATAATAAAAAAGATATCTATTTAAAAAAATGATTGCTTTTAAATATTAGTTTAAATTGGAATTACGAAATAAGTGAAAAATGTATTGACAGTTTTGAAGGGCATAACATCAGTTTCAGTTACTGACACTGGTGATGTCTTACCACTATGCTAGAGGAATTGAACATGAATGAAATAAAAGTATTCTTGAATAGTACTATGGATAAATAAACCTGTTTATGACTAACCAAGCACTTAGTCCTTAATAGCTTAACCTGTATGACAAATTTCAGTTATGTGCTATTGAATGTTAAGAGGACTGATTAAACTTCCTTTGTTTAATGTTTAAATTGAAGAGTCAAATAATATTAATAAAACATTATAATTTAAAAATATTCTCTAGTAGATTTAATTATCAATATATTATTAGTTCTATGTTTATTTTACCTTTTTAATATTGTTCAGATAAAATTGTGACATAATTTGAGTAAAAGGGCTTTGGACAGGACGGTTTAAACCGTGGATTAATCCATTCTGTCCTAAACCTTGCGAACCCTGTATCAAACATTTATTAATGTATGTAATTATTATGTGCACAATGGTTACACATGTAGAATTTTTACCTTTTGCCAATGTTTAAGGTTTTTGACAGTCAGTTTAGGACATTAAAACTCACGTGTCCTGTACAAAATCCTGATTATGAAGCATTGGTTTTGGTGGATCAGATAATTGAAACTCATCTGAATTTTCTAAAACTATATAAATGTGTAATATTTTTGTTAACCAGTGTGTCAATAAACCAAAACATAGTTATCTCTCTTGAATAAATATTTCATAGCATTAATGATGGATCTGTCATTCTCGTTGATTGTAAATTTTACGAGACTTCGACTATCTTTGTAGCTTCCCTTTTTTTTACCTTGAGAATTTGTGCTATGGTATAATTGATGCACATGGTGCTTTTAAAAAGTACTTAAAGGTGCTTTTTTCATTGAGTGGTTTTAAAAATTGCTTAATTTTCCCTTTTCGAAATGGAGATATTTTTCTTTACCGTGTCGTTTTTCGCCACATATTATGCAAAGCGAGCTATTGTTCTATTCAACATTTTCCCAATTCATTCGACCACAATCCATTTTGGCGTACCGTAGGTTCAAAGCATATGCACGCGCCAATCTTTTCACACGTTTGATGAAATACTTGTGAGTCCGTATGCGCATCTTTTCAATTGGGTTCGATGAGATTATTGCACTCTGGTGTGCAACTCTTCTGCATTTTGCAAAATATTCTCCAATTTCAGGCTTCATTTTCCACCCTCTGATATTATACCGAAAAATCTCTCAATCATTTTATAATGGTTAATATAATCAGGGAAAGAGTTCTTTGTCAGAAACTAGGTATTTTATCATAATCACGTAAAGTCTTTGAAAATTATTTTGCATTTTGTTAATGTATATAGTGCTTAAAAATATTTTTTGAGTGCTTAAAAGGTGCTTATTTTTTTTGTTGAAAGATTTGGCTACGCACCCTACTGCAGAGAAGGTATTTTTCTTCGGATCCGCAGAAGTTGATCTGTGGGACCATCCACAAATTGTACTAGGTGATTGAAATGTCTTAATCATTCCACCCGATCCGTTGTTTCAGAATTTTAGGACATTTTAATATTTTAAAGGATAAAAACTTATTAAATTTTTCGATCGAGAAATTCTGTTATGGTGTAATGGGGATCATATACTATTTTTTGAAACGGACAATTTTTTAAAATCTCTTATGATGGAGATTAGTAATTTTAAAAAATTCAAATTGATATCATTGTATAATTTATTCAAAACTGAATAAACATCAATAATATACATTTCAATAATAATTTATTTAAATAATTATTTATTTAAGGAGAAGACTGCACGAATTTGAAAAAGCTTGGTAGCCAGTAAAAGTATTAATACCTCCTACATTTCTAGGTTCAAATTTAAATTTTATTGAATATATCCATTCATAAAAAGCCAAATACTTAAATTTGAAATGCTTATTACAAATGAATGAAATACTTATGAGAACATAATAAAATCTTATGAAATTTTTTTTAACAAAATTTCAAAAGTATGTTTTTACTGTTNGACGCCACTTGTTTAAAGATTCGAAATAAACACTATGGAAATTTATAAAATGAAAACGCTTTAATTGCGATATTTACAATAATTTTGGAAGCCTAATTACAAAATCGAATAACATATCTAAATCAAAATACACAACTATTATAGAGTTGAGTTGTAGGCTGCTGATACTTTAACAAGTATTGTTTGGTTCTTTCATGATTTATAAAAATTTCTATGTATTTCTTTCAAACAAATTTATCATCCTCCGTCGAGGATAAAAGCAAATTTTAAAAAAAAAGTATATAATTAATTATAATGCAGATGCCATGTTGTTTTGGTATGTACAAAATATAAAATAAAGGTGTTCTTACGACATAAATAAAAATGTTTATTATGCTTTGATAAAAGTGACCAATTATAAACCTAAACTCTTTGAGATACACATAATTTAGTTTAATTCCATGAAAGTTGATGTACCCCATAGCTATTTCGATATTTCTTTTCAAAAAGGAAACAAATTATTATTACAAAATTTTGACGAATCATTAGCGTGATCAATCATATCAAAAGTGAAACTTTTTCAATTGGGTTATTTGTCACACGAAACTAAAAAATGATTTATTTAGCGTTTTAATTTTATAAAGTGCTGACCGCTCTGTGTAGGGGGCAGGGAACTGTCCTTGCATCAGAAAGGTTCGAATCCCAGGCAAGGCATGGATGTTCTTTCCTTCTCTGTCCTCACTGAGGGAGCAACGTTGGCCCACCTAATTGGGTGCCCCTGCAAGAGAGGCCAACAAAATCGCCCTGTATATGCCTCAATTGACGGATGTTAACACAGGTGGGCATTGGAAAAAATTTTTTATAGAGTTTACTAGATTTTTGATTTCATCATAAAACTTATTTGAAAAACTAGTTGTTATGTTGCCTTTTTTATATATATAAAAATAATAATAATAATAAAATAATTAGAAGAGAAAATTTCAGATAAACTATTTTTTTTATCTAAGCGTGAGTTTGTTAATGGATTTGAATAAGTTGTGTTAAGGTATTCTCTTTAAATCTGAGTAGGTAGCAATTTTTCATAATTTCGCGAGGACTCAGGGGATAGAGAGTTCCAATGAGGTGAACCGGTTCGAGTCCCACCGATGGCTGGTCGGTGTGAATCTGCACCCGGCTTGCACCGACCACAGTGCTGACGTGAAATATCCTCAGTGGTACACGGATCATGGGTTAGAGTCCCTTTACCGTCAGGCTAACTGTGGGAACTTCTCGTGCTCTTCCTCTCCATGTAGCGCAGATGCTGGTTCGTTCCATCAAAAAGTCCTCCACGAAGGCATAATTTCTCCCAATACTTGATCCAGGAGTTCCCTTGTCTTCTGGATTGGGTTCAAAATGACAAGGTATACGGCGTTGAACATGAGCAGTCGTAAACTGTTCAACTACGGTTATAAAATAAAATAAAGTAATTTTAATAGATAATTTCTTACTTTTTAAAATTAATAAATATTTTTAGATATTTATTAATTTTAAAATATTCATTTTTGCTATTCTTTTTCATCTATATTTAGTCATCATGTTTATTTTTCGAAATCATAAGTTTAATAATGCAATAAATTAAGTATAATTTGTTACATTCTTAATGTCATTAAAAAAAAGATTCTTTAAAAGGAATTAAAATCTATCTAAAGTCCGCAAAATGTTGTAGCAAATTTATATCTGTTTTTGTTAAGTGAATTATATTTTTTTGAATTTTATTCTGCAATGATTTTTTCCTTTCTTTTCATGATAATCCAACAATCTTAAATGAGAAGCAGATAATTCCCCCCGGCGGAGCTAGAGCAAATATTTAAATTTAATTCTATCGAATGTGTGCCAGAATAAGATGAAATTTTTGCTCATATCCATAATTGTTCTAATTGCACATGGTTTTTATCTTTCTTGGGGCTATTCTATATTTTCAAAAACGAATCGATATAAATGTTATGATCTCCTCGCTTTCTTTTATTTTACTTTTTTTTTGTTACTTTTGATATCAAGTCAAGCGTGAGCTAATAAAACGATGATCTCGAGAGAGATACATTTTTCAGCAACATTGAATAAATAATCATTATATGAAGCAAAAGAATTGTAAAAAAGGCAATAAAAATGACACCAACTTTCAAACAGATTAGAATTTCGAGTTCAGTGAATTTTCATTTGATTCGAATGTTGCTCTTTCAGCACGTTACGTTTCAGCGGGCAAATCAACAAACATAGTTTTTTTTCTCTTTCTTTTAAATCAAAGTTTAACACTTGATCAAGCTAATAATCGAATCTTAAATGTTTGTATTTATATCTACACACTGTTGTAGTTTCAAATTCCTAAGTCTTATAAATTTTGCTTAGTAAATCGAAATTAACGCAAGGCAAAAAAAATTGTATTTCAATAAACTTTTTGGAACTTAAAAACTCGTATTAAATTTGTAAAAAGAAACTTGTAGAGCAGCTCGCATGGTTCCCTGTAAGCTAAGCAGTTAATAACTCTTCATCGAATGTTAAATTTCTTTATAATTCGAGTACATTTTTCTACACACCTTCGTAATTTCAAATAATCCACCTTGATATCCAAAATCCACCTTGTCCTGAAATTTTAATGGACAATGCAATTGGATCCTATCGCTAGTGTGACGTCATCATGGATCTAAGTGACCCTTTTAAATAAATGACAATACTTTTAAAAAAAAAAGCATTCAAAATAATTTTTAACCCTTTGAGGATGAAAGGTTTGAAACTGTAATATTTTTGCTTTAATGAAAACATTTTCGTGACAATGGAAGGAAATTCTGACGCAAGGTTACTTTCTGGGTAGTTATTTTACAAGGATTCAAAAAAATACATATATTTATTGAAATGAGAATACATTAAAAGGAGAAATGCTTTTATACAAAGAAGGACCACCCACCGAGTCATGTACTCAAAAGGTGCCATTGAGCGCAGGTGCTTTTAGGACTCATTAGCATGTCCTGCCAATGTTGTAACCCTTGATCATTTAAACAGTTTGCTCCTACTTGTGTTCTTCCAATTATTCTCCTGCTACCTAGTCCCGATGTCTTTTGACAAAGAATGACCAGAAAATCTACTTCCCCCAGAGATGATGATGGAACGTGAATATCGAAACTACTATTGAATTCGACTTGAGGAGTTTTCGGTCTCACTGGAGTTTTCTTGGTGCGAACCAATTTCCTTCGAACATAGAGTGTCACCTTGGCAAACACACCTGAAAACAAAATCGTTTTAACACTATATACACACCAACACTTTTATGTTTCTTGATTGAATGTTTGTAAGGAAATAAACTAAGAAAACTTTATTAAAATTGAGGAAAAATCCAGTTCAAAAGATCTAGTTCATCCTTGTCTAAGTTAAACCTTCTGCGGGATGGGTTTAAACCAAGCAGACGAGTTTTAAACCTCGGTCTTCTTTTATAATCGAAGCACGTCTCGCTGTCGTGGATGTTTTGTTCTGTATTGTTTTATCAGTTTTAAATTATAAATACATTCATATAATTGAGAAATCAATCTGTAATTTTGAATAGTGAACATAGTGTGTTTTTTCTGTATCTTTTAAAGTGTTCATAAAATTTTATGAAAGAGTGCACCTTTTGGATCTCCGAGATTTGTTCTGAATTGGCAGTACACTATTCTGTCATTTTTGTTCTCTTGAAAATGAACATTGAGATAATTAAATATCACACTTGCTGAATTGGGGCTTTCTTTTTGAGTGTCTATTATATTCAACCACTCGAGAGTTAGACCTCTTCGGAATAATAAAATGCAAGGGATACGAAATTACAAATTTAAGGATTGATGAAGTAAGATATTTTTTTTTTTTAATTTATAAAATCATGAATCTTTCCATAGACCTATTAATGTTCTTAATGAAGTGCTATTGTTAATAAAAAAAGTATTGGATTCTTTACAAGTAGACAATAAATATTACTATTTACTTCATTTGATAGTTTCAAACCATGGCCACGGTTTTATTCTTTTTTTTTCAGTGAAATGTGACCACCAAGGTACATATTCCTCGGTACCATTATCCGTCTCCCTGTATATACAGAATGTTTCGCTTTAAGATGTATTTTTTTTATGTACTTTTCAAAAATAAAAAGTGGTTAGTCGCAAATTAACCTTTTGACATACGAAGACGTCTGGGAGAGGTCATTTGTTTCTTATGTCAAAACAATAATTGACGTGTCTCAGATGTCTTCCACACAGAAATGCCAACTTGCTCCGGACAGCAAATAAATATTTTAAAGTGGTAGTTTATCAATTGCGATTCTTGGTTTAATAAATTCAATTTCGTAAATTTTTTTTCCACCTCTATTTCTAAATAATTCGTCACTTTGTAGTAGTTATGTCATGCTATACCTTTTAAAAAGCGAGCAAAAATAGTCAAATATTTGCAAAATTTAATTTGCAGTTAATTACCGTTTTTTTTTAAAAAATTATTTTGGCATGTCCGGAGCATTTGGCATCTTTGTCAACATTCCGTTGCGAGTTGTTGTTTACAGTGCAATCAAAGATCATTTCTATATCAAGAAATGATATGTCAAAGGGGGCCTGGTTGGTAGGGCACTGGGCCTATGTTCAAGAGTTCTTGGGTTCGATCCTCGCTGGCCGAAGACTCCCTGTGTAGTAAATGGTGACTGATGTACGTTAAATCTGTCACAAAGTCTTCCACAACACATCTGTCGATCCTTTGTCTTCTGGTTGAGAATGAGATGGCTACGAAACTGAACATTAGTGGTCGAATATAAAATAAAAATGACATGTCAAGGTGTTAATATGGGAGAAAAAAAGAAAATTCGAAATCAGCAGAGTTTCTGGTTCAATTCCTGTGAGGGGGCGATATAAGGCAGCAACCTCAAGTGTGTTATAATAAGGAAGGTGATGAGAGAGAGTAACAAAAGAAATATCTCACATGTATCTTTTCCTCCATCTTGTCTCATGTTGAGTCCTCTTGCTTTCAGTATGGTTAGGGTTAGGTTAGGCGCATCATAGCATAACGAAAACAGCAATTCTCCAACACCAGAATGCTATTGAGGGGGGTGGAAATAAATGATCAATTATAAGACATCTTAATGAGTAGCAAAACTTTTCTTTCAATTTTCTTGGGAATACACGATGAAACACATAACACGTAATATTAAAAAAAAATGTAATGAATTAATAGTTGAAAAAACTGTATTAATATCAAGTGTATCATCATCCACTACAAGTTTAACAAAAATTGTGTTTGAACTTGAACGCATGAATAAAAAGTATTTTATGAACATTTGAACAAGATATATAAATATATACGAGGGTTGTAAATTAAATAGTGGCAACTTAACCTTAAAACTCACAGAAGGGCGGGCATGCGCAAATTGGATATGGGAGCGGTGAGGTGACGCTGTTGTCGATGTGTAGAGTGCAAAAAACAGTCGATTTGCTTAGAAGGGTAGTTGTTGCGTGGCGTTAAAGTGAGGAGTTTCGTTTCCATCGCTCTAAAGCATGTTGTGAAAAGGCTTAATGACGAAAAAAGACGAGATGCTTGAATCCATCGTGCTACTGTCCTATATGGTAAAGCATTTGCTCCAAAGGCTTCCACTAATCCTCGATAGCATTCTGTTGCATTTTTGCCACGGGCTACCTCGATTTTAAGCCACGACAGCTGATCACTTTTTGAGAACATGCTTTAGAGCGATGGAAACGAAACTCCTCACTTTAACGCCCCGCAACAACTACCCTTCTAAGCAAATCGACTGTTTTTTGCACTCTACACATCGACAACAGCGCCACCTCACCGCTCCCATATCCAATTTGAGCAAGCCCGCGCTTCTGTGAGTTTCAAGGTTAAGTTGCCACTATTTAATTTACAACCCTCGTATAAATCCCTACTATTAAAGTGAGAACTATAATAGTAGGAATTGAAGAAGAAAGGGGCTTTTGGTATCACAGACAACTATAAAAGTATAAATTGGGTGACCACACGTGCTACCATGTTCTTTAATGAATGTATCTGACACCACGAATATAAAATAATTAAATGTGCGCCATAAACTAGTTTTTTGTTCAAATTAGTAAGAAATGATCACTGATGTTATTTTTGAAATGGGTGAGAAACTACAATGACTAACCCATCAGAAAGTTCGTTTTTCACTCATCCCTATTCAATGAATGAATTAATATTTGAAAAATAAAACTGTCAAGTCTATCATCCACTACAAGTTCAAATAAAATGTGTGTTGAATAAAAAGTATGATTGAAAATTTGAATAGGGTGAACTAATAGTAGGATTTTGAAGAAGAAATCTTTTTCATTCATAAAGAGAGTCCAATTACTTATCAAGTTTCTCTAAATAAAAAAGTTGGCAATCGTTTATTCAAAGTAAAAGAAAATTATAAAATATTCCGATTGTATTTTTCCTTATTTTTAGAGAAAAATTAAGTAAATATTATTGAAATATAAGGTGCATTGTGCGAAGCAATCTAGCTAAGGGTTCTGTAGCAATAATTTTTATTATGATAATTAGCATTATCCAACCTAAAATAAAGTCTTAACATTATTCTGACCCTAAGAAAGGCATTTATTCTTCGAAAATGGCTCAGGGGATAGGGCCTTCCAATGTGGCGAACCGGGGTTCGATCCCAGAGATGGCTGGTCGATATGAATTTCGCATCCAGCAGAGTCCCATTGCCGTCAGGCTAACCGTGGGAGGATCTCGTGGTCTTTCTCTCCATGAAACGCACATGCGGGTTAGTTCCATCCAAAAGTCCTCCACGAAGGCAAATTTCTCCCAAAACTTGATCCAGGAGTTCCCTTGTCTTCTGGATTGGGTTCAAAAAGACAAGTTTACGGAGTTGAACATGAGTGGTCGTAAACGCAAAAATTGGGTCAGCTGTTCAACGACGGTTATGAATTTTTTAAAAAAAGATTCCGAAGATCTATTTGACAACGAAAAAGCAACAAGATTTAATAATCCGATCCTCTTAAATAAAATTTGTCTATTCTTGTTCATATTACACAAAACCGTCGTGAATATTTTTTTTCTTTTTTTGGAAAAAAAAAATTCTCGGTTTTATAAAGACGTTATTTTTTGAATTATTTATTATAAATTCTTTAAAAGTTGAAGAAATGAAAAGGGTTTTCTTTAAAGCCATAGTTTTGTACACAGTTTACACATATTATTTTTTAAACATAGTTTCTTCGTGTACTATACCCATTAAATAAAAATAAAAAACTAGCAGAGTAAAAAAGTGTCACCAAGATGTAGTCATTTTAAGAAAGACATTATACAGCCACTGAATCTATTTATACAGACTTGTTCTACATCTAGTTTCCTATCTGTATATCGCTATCTAGAAGAGACATTTTTGTTAATATTTTCAGGTCCTTTCCCAACGTGCATTCATTTGTTTGACCTCCATGACTGTTACCCCATTTCCTCTGACCTTAGCATCATTTTAAGAGTACAACCTGCATATCTTTCACCAGACATCTGCAATCTTTCGTTTCGAAACACTTTCATTTCCACGCAGAAGATAATGAGTGTCGGGAACAAATAAAGAATTCTATTTCATTAAATTATAATACAGTCAAACTACACTATAGTGAATTTTCAAGGGACCGAAATGTCGTTTCACTATATCCGTGTTCCGCAAACAATTTTAACAAATGGTTCCCTCCTCTTTTATGACGCATTATTTAAATAAATGAGCAATAAAATGAAATACAAAAATGACTGAGAAATAATACGTAGTAAAAAAAAAATGTATTCACTTTTGTTTTTTATGACTGTTCACAAGCTGATGAACAATTCTCATCATTAGATATGGAAACATGTCCCGACTCTCCGATAATTTTTCCTGAATTTATATTATTCCGCTTTTTAAAACCAGCCATTCGAGCACATCTTTTATGCTCTCGAATGGCCACTATAATCTCACTATAGTTCACCACTAGAGTCTCCACTATAGACCGCTTAGCAAATTCATCGGCTGCTTTGACTCGAGGCATTTGTCCAGAAGATTGCGGGCTTCTTTGAATCCTGAACCTATTCAATAATGACAACAAACAAGAAAGCTACATTCCATGCTGTAGATGGTTTTAAAAATCGGTATATGTATTTATTTTGAGGTAGAAAACTCAAAATTATTACCCCAAAAAATAAAGAAAGAAAGAAAAAAATAAATGAGTGGAAGACTTCTATAGCGAACTTTTCGTTCACTCCATCCGGGAGTTCACTATAGCGGGGTTACAGAATTTGGATGGAAAAGGGGGTCCAATTTCAAGCACTTAAATGACCATCATTATTAAAAACAAAAGATCCATTTATTTAAGGGGATAGTTGTATCCACTACTGAATACAGATCTAATGTGTGTCTTTAGAGACCTTGTTTAGTGTTAGTGGCAGAGAAGCGAAAATCATTATTGTAAATTTAACTTTTGTGAATTATTTTTTAACTAAATTTTTAGGATGTATTGCATCATTTTGTTTTCATATGTGTTTAATAAAGCTTTCTCAAAAAGCTGTTCCCAGGAATCACGGAACCCTTACGTTTTATAAATAGCCCTTTCTAAGATTTAAATTTTTCACTTAATAGTTACAGGTACTCTGGCCATATCACTATAAAGATTCTATGTAAAATCTTAATTACTCAGGTGAAAAAGCTTTATTGTTTTTAAGCTGACTGTTTTGCACTTGTTTACGTTCCTGTATCCATGGGTTAAATGAGACGATAGAAAATATAAATTCTACGATTGATTTAATTGGACAATTTGTTATATGAATATTGAATATTTATTCTATCACACATTATAATTATACGCACTGTAGTTTTTTAATAATCAACCTTTCATCTCTTCAGTGGGTCGATAAATGAGTACCAAGCATGCTTGAGAACTTAACACCGGGGGTTTCGTGTTCGGCTGACCACCTAACCGGAACATCTGTTCCTGCACCCCAGAGCCCAAGGTCAAGAAAACTGAGAGGGGCACAGTAGGCCCTCTATGGGCGCCACTGAATGTAGTTTAGTTGCATAATAATATTAACCAATTGATGCAGGGGCGTAAACAAATGGTTTCATTCGAGTAAACCAAAACAGCTGTATAATAATAATAATTACATGGAATCTTAAAAATATGGCCACCAGGGACTGCCGCGATTTATACGTAAATAAATAATCACTTTTTATCAAGAATCATTTTTAGGTTAAATTACTTAAAAATGACTAAAAAATTAAAACACACATTTTTAAATAAGGTTTTCAGTTATGGTATTGCAAGCAGTATTTTGTATAGTCTATGCTGAATTGAACCTGGTATTCTGTAGTTTATAAATTAACATTAAACAACGAACTATAAACGAATAAAATTGATAAAAAATTCTATATTTTTATTCACGCGTGATTTTTATCATTGCTTCGATTTAGTTATTATTATTTATTTATATTACATTTTTTTTTTGTTCTGTCTGGAAGCTTATGAGAAATCTTAAATCCTGTTTGCAAAGACGGAGTAAAAATGAAAGACGGACAGACATGTAATAAAAATGTATTGCGACAGCGTATTGTGTAGATCTCTACAAACAATAAACTTATAAAAATCAGAAAATGTCACATAAACGCCGACGACAATCATTTTATGGTCTTTTTTTTTTATGTAAATGAGAGCTAGCTACGGTTAGTATAGAACTAATGTCTTTGAATTCAGAACAGAGTTTAGGTAAAGGCATTGGATTGTGGGATTTTATATACTATAAAAGTGCAGATAAACCGTTGCTCATGATAAAGCTGAATTTTAGTTCGTCAGTGTATTAAATCATGAAAAAAAAAAGAAATATATTTATGAACATAATACTAACTGAAATATGAAGCATTAAAAGAATTTATCCCTACTCTTGCACAGTCTCTGGTCAAATTATTAGATCTTAATTATACTCTATACAGCTGTATTGTTTTGACGCGACCGGATTTGCAGACGATATATGATTTATATTCGGTGATTGAATAAGCTATTCGCAATCGCAACGCTCGAGTACGCCCTCTAGCGGTAGCCTGTAAATATCAGACATTAATTTATCACGTTTTCATTTAGTTCCATCAAAATCATTGGCAGAGTCAGAAGGCATTTTCTTAGCAGCAAATAAAAATCAAAATTTCCCTACGGAAAAGCCGAAGAACTTGAAAAAAATCTCCAGAATATTGAGATATCTTTCAGACCGAGAACACGCCGAACATTTGAAGAAAAATTTCTCAATAATTTTTAATTTCTATTATCAACAAACTTGCAACTGATAACTTCCGATTTCGGATACTGTTACAGATGTGTGTATTAAGGTAAAATGCATTTCTTCTGTCTTCAATTCATTACGAATTAAAGTGAAGTCAACATTGCTTTCGTCATTCCAGTGAATAAATATG
>NC_092206.1:130276-162476 GCF_043381705.1 Parasteatoda tepidariorum | reverse complement strand
ATCTATATATTAATAGGCTAGCAATATTTTGTCTCGCTAAAAACTCCCAAACTACGCAACAGAATTAAACAAATAAGGTGTCGTTTTAAAGGTATTGTTATGTAGATGTGCAATAAGGTCTTAAATTATGAAAATTTCCTTTAATTAATTAATAAAATTAATAATTTAGTTTCAACCAATGAGAATTCAGCAAATCATTTTTCGGGTGGTTCGCATAAGCATTGTTTCCGTAAGCATCGTTTGATTTAAAGCATTTCTGAATTAATAGATTGATAAACAAAAATAAGAGTGGATAAAAAAAAACGGAACTGAATTTCTTAAAAAAAGAATTCAATATCTTTAGTTCCTTTGATAAATTTTTAGTTTCATGATAAATTTTTTGTTTCGTTACAATAGAATGGCAATGGCATCGTGCGAATATTCAAACCAAAACAAACGTGCGAATATTCAAACCAAAACAAACTTTCTACAAACAATTATTTTGATTTGAGATTTAAAACGATATCTTAGTTATTTAGTTCTATTTTTATTTATTTAGTGCCTGCTGCCTAAATAAAATGCCTGCTATCAGGCGTCGAAATATCTCTGGCAGACGTCAGAGAAATGAATGGCGGAATTCTAAACGGGAAAGCATTTCTTATTGAGATATATTCTCTGCTACAGCTCCAAATTTCTCAGCTACATGAAGAAAAGATAATCAAATTGTGAAGGGGGCAGAGAAGTGTATAAATTTCATTAAGTAATTGATTTCAATATCTGGCATTTTTATTTTAAAATTTAAATTTGTTAAAATGTTTTTATAAGATTGCGAAGCAATATGCAATGGAACTGCGTAGCAGTTCTGGGGGTTGGCGAGCGTAGCGAGCAGGGGGCGGAGCCCCCTAGTGTATACTTATTGTTCATTTTAATTTTTGAAGTAATATGATTCTTAAAACTATGGAATGTAAAGTTTAAATAGGCCTTTCATGTTACATCATTAAATTCAGTAAAATTATTTCTCGGGCATTAGGTTTTAACTCTTATAAGAATATACATATTTTTTTTGGTTTATGTACAAATATTTTTCCGATGTGTTTTGGATATTCCTTCTCTAATAAAAGGAGATACCATTTTGTTTTCGCTTGCTTAAGAAAGGATATCAAGCATTTTTCTTTTTAAAATTTAATAAGCCACGATAAAGAAGGAACGTTACAATGTTACACGCTACATTAAAGACGTCTCCAGAGTAAATGAATGACTGTTCATTTCGAAATAGCAGGTATTAGTCTCATACAACAACGCCCCCTATAGTNCACGATAAAGAAGGAACGTTACAATGTTACACGCTACATTAAAGACGTCTCCAGAGTAAATGAATGACTGTTCATTTCGAAATCGCAAGTATTAGTCTCATACAACAACGCCCCCTATAGTTCGTTGCGATCGCGAATATTATATAAATATAGAATAATTATTATATCAGGTATTATATTATAATAATTAGACCAAGTAATTAGATGCTCGACAGTGTTTTAATAATTGCATGTTTTGCATCAGTTTATAAGCGATACTTTTATAGTTAAACATGCATGTCGTGGGTTTTTATTCGGGTGATTTTTTATAGACTTCCTATTTGTATTTATTTTTAACGTATTGCATTACAATGTTCACCTATTGGCACAAACCGTTTTCAACCTCGTAAAAACAATACAGCTATATCTCCTGATAATTAAGATTTTACAAAATAGCCTGGCCAAATTATTCGTCGCACTATAGTGGTCTTAATAATTTGGGCCAGGGACTACCAAACACGTAATTTCAGTTCTACGCAAAGTCGTTGCCTGAAATGATCCTATAAGCCATTTCGAACTCCTTGATTGGCTTTTTGGTATACCTTCTATTTAATATATCCTTTCAGAGTTAAGTTTCATAAAAAAGGAGGAAAAAGATAGTTCAGACTATATTAATGACATTTTTGGGCCTGAAATCGTATTTAAAGCTAAAGTGGTAGAAAAACCTTGATACAACTTATTAATGTTTGGTATAAATTAACTACTCTTGGATATTAGTGAGTAAATAAGTATTGTGAACGTAAGATTAGTTTTTAGAATCAATCAGGGAGATAAAATTTTGAATAAGGATAAATGTTAACTGATAATAAAATGCATATCTTAATCTAAATAAGCATGGGAAAAAAAAAAATTTTTTGGCACATTATGAGAAAAAATAAAATTCAGGGGGAAAAAATATGATAGCTTTATTTATTGATTGATTCTCAATATTATCAAACAAAAAATCATGCATTTAATATCATAAAAACAAATACATGAAAGCTGTTTTTAATTAAATGATAAACAGATTCTTAAAAAATCTAAAATTTTACGCCAAATAATGAGTAGCCAAAATTTCCCTGTGTGTCCCGCTAATTTAGTCTAACCCGGCCGATCCTTACCCTTGAAATGCTTCTTACAAATGAATGAAATTCTTATTAGAACAAAATAAAACGCTATACAATTTTTTGAAGGAAATTTCAAAAAATCTATGTATATTCAATTAAATGTTTTTACAATTAAATATGCATATTATATCAGAATTTGAAATTACATGGAATAAAGTCTTTTATAGTGTTTTTTTTATTGTATTTTTTTACGCAAATTTATAAATTGGGACGCAACTTCGTTAAAACTTTCCAGTTCGCGGGAATTTTGAAAGAAAATTCCGAAATCACGAATCTTTGCGTAAAAATTATGCAATTACTGCGAATAAAAAGATAGGCATATTATTATTTTGCTGAAATATTATTGAATCTAATGCGTTTTCCTATTTTTTTTAGAACAAATGAACACGAAACGGAAATCCCGAACATTTCATTGATCTTTTGACGGATTCTATGTCGATTTCATCGTTTCAACAATTACCGTCGATTTTTATGTCGGTAATTATTTTTTTTTTTTCTATGTCGATTTTTACATTATTTATTTTGCGAAAAATTTGTATTTTTAATTGAGATATTATCACAAGTGAATTTCGAATCCCGTATTTAGATCCACGCGTTTGATTTGCAACGTTATTCATTCACATTGTTATTCGAAAAAACTTTTTTCATGATTCATACCCATGGATTTCAACGTCATTTTAAAATCCTGATATTTTAAAATCGAAACTATTATGACACATAAATCACGCATATTATGAGTCTTCTGATTTTTCATCGTTAAATCATTTGGTTTTTCAGCAAATGCTGATATAGATTTCTAAATAGTTTTATATATATATATCCGTCTTTGAAAACAGCCGACCCAATTTTGGGTTTACGACTACCAATGTTCAACTCCTTAGTCTTATCACTTTGAACCAATCCAGAAGACGAGCAAACTTCTGAATCCCCCAGAGGTATTGATTTGTTATGGGAACATGGAGGACTTTGCGACTCGACAGATTTAACGTGCATCAGTCACTATCTGCTAGACGGGGTCTAGCAGATAGTGACTTTGGCCTCCGGGGATCGAACCCGCGAGTTCTTGGACATGGGTCCTGCGCCCTATCAACCAGGCTATCCCAGCCCTTTTAAATAGTTTTAAGAAATCTTGCTACATATTAAAAGCTCGATTTTGTGCAAATATAATCGTAAATGAAATTTAAATAATAATATTTCGACGCACGCATTCGATGTGCTCGAATTGGGTCGTGAATGCATGCTTTTTTAAAATAAATATTTTGGCAATTATTTTACATCGGAACTATCAAGAAACACGAAATCCCGCAAATGATTAATTAAAACTGGATTTTTGACCACGTCTGTTGGATTTTGCACCAATTTTTTGGTAAATTCATGTGGCTTTCGAAGAGGCTGACTAAGACAAGGGTAGTTACCGGGGTAATTTATATCTATTATATTAGTCCATTTTCTTGTTATGTTATCCTTAATGAGGCGAAAAATTTAAATACCTCCATAAAGTTTCGTTCTTCATTACTGAAGCAGATGGGGGGGGGCAAAGAAGTTTTTGCCCCGGACCTCTGTTAGGCTAAGTCGGGCCCTGGGCTTTCGACAAATTCTCACTTATTATAAACGATTTATTTTCTACATGATCAGCATTTCTCATCCTTTCAACACTTTATTACCAAACTGAAAATCGGGAATTTGAGGAATCCGAAGATAAGGAAAGTAGAGGATGTTTCTATAGTTGTTGAAAATACGAGGAAAGATGGTAAAAATAAATATCTCATCGAGTTCAATTGTCAAACTGGTTTTCTTTTACATAAATATTGAACTATAAAAAAATGTCACATCATAATTTTAAAGCAAAAATTATTGTCTCTACTCAAAGTTTATGGGTCGCAGATTTCGATCGTATTTTACGAGCCCTGCTCCCTCTTGCAACAGCTTTACAATATTTTCGTAGTATCGAATCATTTTATAGTTCTAATATCGATTTATTGTTTTTTATTAAATATCGAATCATTTTGTAGTTCTAATATCGATTTATTGTTTTTTTAAATATCGAATCATTTTGTAGTTCTAATATCGATTTATTGTTTTTTTTAATATCGAATCATCTGTAATATATAATTCTCTGATGTGTCGCCATGAGCTTTGGTATTTCTGAATTGATTGACAACACTATAGTTACTATTCATATTGTTAGGTTGTCTTAGGTGAAATTTTAATAAATCCAGAAAATTTTGAAAAATTTCGATAAATTCACATTTTTTTGAAAACATTAACAGGCATATTATGTTGCTGAAGCATTAACAAAAAATTCAATGATTAGATTTCAAATGCTTAACGTCATTCTAAAGAAAATTAACAAACATTAACGTAACAAAACATTAGAAGTCGTTGAAAGAAATTCTAAGCATTTTTGATACCATTTTAAACTTGTAAACGTCTTATCAGAGCATCTTATCGTCGTTACATCTTACCTTTTTATCTCTCACTCTCTCTTATAGATGTATANATAAACTAATTGCAATGTTTCGTAATATGTAAAACTTTGTAGTTGAGATTAAAATGGCTTTTTTAAAGAGATTTCTAAAATTATTATTTTTAATTCCAATGCTACAAAATTAAAATTTTTTCAAGAGATAGAAAGTTACCAATTACATTAAATTTTAAAAGAAAAATACATTTGAAAAATTACAAAGTTATTCATTAAATAATATATTTAATGACAGCAAACTAAAAAACATTTATACGTTCATTTTTTTCTTCTTCAGAAATCAGATTAATTATTGCAAATGTGGGTCGCAAACAAGGGTTATAACCAATATTGCAAGAAATTCTTTAAAATAAATATGTATTTTGCTTAAATAAAATCTTAAAATTTCAAAGCATTTTATGCAAGAAGGCTATCATTCCAAGCTGCAAATGTTAAAATTATTTTAATTTATTCTATGCTTAATGACAGACGATAAATTTTTAAAAATTTAAAGAAAAAATGAGACGCGAACTTTATGAATGGCGCGTTTAAAAAAAAATTAACTTCTCACAAATCTTCTTAAGAAACTTGGAATAAGATACAAAAAGGTAGCATCTAACAAATATAATCAACAAATATCCGTGATCACGACAAACATAATTAAGAAATATTTTTCTTACCGTAGAAGATGATTCGGGCTTTAAATCCACCCATAATTCTCCAGTCCATGTATCCGTGATCATTGATTTAATCGTCGAATCTTGAATGGAATAAACCACTTGTCCAATCAGACACTTACGAGAAAATTTATCATAATCATAAACGGATATTTTCACTTTTTTCTCAGCAAGATCGTCTTGCCTGACATTGAAGGCAAATGTTTCGTTAAAGATGGGATTTATAGTGTTCCGTTGTATTTTGGACATGTATTTTGTAGTCCTCTCTGGCAGTAACACCATTTTAGCGCACGGATTCGCTGTTGTCTTTAAAAAATGACACGGTAAGTCTTTGGCGCCGATGAGTTTCACCATCAGTTGGTTACGCAGAGAGTTGTAACAAAACGAGAAACCCACTTTACCCAAATCACCGAGAAAACTTCCTTTTTCTGTCGCTGCTTTCACTCCCTCGTACAATCCATGTTGCAAATCATCGGGATTTATATGGTACTTGGACTTTCTTCTTTCACCTAGAACGATGGGTAAAGCACCGCTAGACGAATAATCTGTTTCAGAAATAGAGTCTTCAGTGTTCTCGACGAGTATAGTCGTCGGCACCACAAACTGGATTGGTTGATTCGCTTTAATTCCGACCATTCTCGGATCTGGTGATTTCGGCGTTATTTCGGCTAGTTGGTTCTCTCGCTTCTTTCTGCGTGCCATGCAACGACATAAATAATAAATAAAAACTGACGCCATGATGATCAGAAACACGCCAAAGATGATGGCTATAGCGTAAGGTGTGAACGTTGGCGGTGGCTTCGTGATTTCGGAAGTAAATATAGTTTCGTTAGAACTCGCATCATTAAAATGACTAATTTTCGCTAATAAAGTTCTGTTATTTTCTTGGAGTGATTCGACTTCTGGAGTACCAAGTTTTAACAATTCATCGGAAGTTCTTACCTGCGATGTTTCAAAATCTGATAATTCTAAAGAATTGGATTCTAGAGAGGGAAAATACTTCGAAAGCATCAGAATTTTTCCAAAAATTCCTCTGTCAGTTAAATCACACTATTTATTTCTTCTATAAGTCATCTGTTTTCTTAAAGAAGTATTTGTCTGATGAATCCATATATATATTTTATATTTCTATTTTGAAAATAGGAGAAAAGCGATACATTTCCAGTATCAGACGATTTCCAGTATCAATAGTGAAAAAAAAGCCAAATCGTTTTCTTCTGGTATATGGGAAATTATTATTATTAAAGATGAATATTTTTTGCAATTTATTTCAAAGAGCACACGAAAAATAAATTTTCTCCTGGATTCAATCAAATCAAAAAAGGAAAATGTAAAGCAGTTAAAAACAAAAAAGCTTTCCTCCTCCTCACATTCTTGGCTGTTGCTTTCAGGTAATTCCGGATTAATATAATCCGCAGCATCCAGCATTAATAAATCGTTTTTCTTTTCGCGTTTGGAATAAAGCATACTTTTCCCGGCAGGTGTATTACTCGTCATGTGACCTCCACCCTCCCTATCTTATCACATATATTCTCCGTCGTGGTCACAGTGACGTCGTTGTTGACACAGCTGAGTAAATATTCACTTTTTTCCACAGAGAGACCTTTTGTTCACAAGACTTATTCTCGCAATGCGTAACAATTTCTCATTTGAAACAAATCCTATCTTTTAAAAGCGATTCTTCTGAATAAAAGGGGAAAAAATAGTTTATACAGGTATAAAAAACAAATGATAAAAATAAGGAAGAAAAATGGTTGATAATTTCTTTCCTTTTTGTCATATGAGTTGGAAATTAATGTTTTGAACATTAACAAGTTATTGCTAACCGATTAAATTTAACCCAGGGATTTTTTTTAAATCTCTTCTTATCCGAGAATATTTGTTATAGTAATAGCAATAAACGTCTCTCTCTGTGTATATATATATATATATATATATATATATATATATATATATATATATATATATATATATATATATATATATATATATATATATATATATATATATATATATATATATATATATATATATATATATATATATATATATATATATATATATATATATATATATATATATATATATATATATATATATATATATATATATATATATATATATATATATATATATATATATATATATATATATATATATATATATATATATATATATATATATATATATATATATATATATATATATATATATATATATATATATATATATATATATATATATATATATATATATATATATATATATATATATATATATATATATATATATATATATATATATATATATATATATATATATATATATATATATATATATATATATATATATATATATATATATATATATATATATATATATATATATATATATATATATATATATATATATATATATATATATATATATATATATATATATATATATATATATATATATATATATATATATATATATATATATATATATATATATATATATATATATATATATATATATATATATATATATATATATATATATATATATATATATATATATATATATATATATATATATATATATATATATATATATATATATATATATATATATATATATATATATATATATATATATATATATATATATATATATATATATATATATNAAAAAAAAAAAAAAAAAAAAAAAAAAAAAAAAAAAAAAAAAAAAAATGGAGAAAATTGTTATTGCCTTGTGGCGATCGCAGGTTACCCATTAGCAAAATGGTTGTAGTTAAATTTTTTTTTTGTTTTTGGAAAGGATACTCAGTACACAATTTCGCAGACATATTTAAATTCAGCTCAGACACATTCTGCATCAATTCTTTTGATGACTGAATAGACATTGAACAGCCAATCGAGATCAATACTAACATTTTCGGATTGGTGTTTGATGGAGATTGTAAGATACATCATACACCCGTTTCGGATTCACAACTTCATACATGAAATATGACTTGAAAGCTAGATTTTTTTTTTCAATTTTACATGAATACTGATAGAATCATTTATATTGCTTGGAAGACAGTCTACGGTCATGTGCGAGTCATTGGGTACGATGGCAATGGATCCTTTTATCCCTAACTAGTGATCAAAATCCAGTTCTCATATTTGCATGAAAGGGGTTCTGAGAGTCACCATTCGCTCTTCGGTAGGGCTCAATTCTGTCAACCACTTCGGTACTTTTGTGAGGGATGCTTGTGTTTGTGAACGGAATTCTTTCGTTTTCCAGTTTGTGTGTAATGCTCAAGGCAGTGGTTGGCAAAGAGCGGCTCCAGAGCCGCATGTGGCCCTTTGGCTCCTTAAGTGCGGCTCTGGCACAAATATCCACGGAAGGCGCAATAATACTTTCATTTAAAAAAAATTTGGTAAGAAGAAAATTACATCTTATTTTGATAAATTCCCCTATAAATCGAGAGCATGTATAATTTTTTTGCTTAAATTAATAGATTGATAGGTAATTAAAATTTTATATTGTGATGTGGAGGAAGAAGACATGTGATCAAAGCTTGGAGACTGACTCTTAACGATCAGCTGAAAAAGCTACATATATAGGCGAACAATCTTTTTCAAGCATGAACATTATCAAGAGTAAACTGAGAAGTCTTCTTATTGATGATAACTTGGCCTAAGACAATAACGTACAAACCTGACTTACTCAAACTTTCCAAGGAGATGCAAGCACATTGTTGCATTAATAAATATTTATTAAGTATGAAATTTAATTTTGTTTAGTGTACTACTTATTTAGTGTAATGAAAGTTTACTAAACAAGCAGATTTGGCTCCCAATTTTTTTTTTAAATTGTTGTAATGTTCATATTTGGCTCTTTGGCTAATAAGTTTGCCGACCACTTTGCTTAAGGTATTCCCGTCTACTCTCTTTGGCTTTTTCAGCCTCGGTAAGTTTAGGCCTTGGCATCGTTCTTTTCCTGCTTCAACTCGAACTTTTGGGACCATGTCCATCAGGTTGGACCCTCTTAATGTGTGATATTCACCCGATTTAGTATTGAAAACGATCCAGTTAGAACTGCAGGTTTCTGATTCCTAATGAAAACAATAAAAACAAAAATATCGTTCAAATGATGAAATTCTCTTTTATTCAAAACTCAAGAAGTATTTATGGGATCTCTCTGGTCCCATGTCTCAAAAATAAACTCACCCATTTATTGCATAACAAAATTAAAAGTGAGAAAAAAGAGAACTCTAAAAAAATGATCAAACTGCAGTAGTCGCCATAGTAACTCATGCACACTGATTACTATTACTTTTGATTATTGCAGTTGAAAAGTGAGGACGCCATGAAGTCCAAACCAATACTTATTTTGCNGGGGGGGGGGGGGGAGAAAGAAGACTGTCACAAATAAGATAAAAAACAGGCATATTCTTTAACCTTTCAAATTTTATCGAAGACTCAAAACTAAAACTTCAAGGTTCTTAAAATCAACTACCAAATAACCTCAATATTTTGCTTACCGTATTTAGTATTTCAAATCCGTATTTAAAAATAGTTTCAGAAAAATACGTATAAAGGATATCGAAAAAGTTGATAGATGACTTGACTAAAAAGCGCATACTTTGGTCCCAGTAACAATTTTGTGCTTATACTAAATTTTAATAAAAAGTTTAAAATTTATTTAATTCTTTTAATAGCGCCTGATTGTAATGCCAATCTTTCCTTTTTTTGTGTGTTCTCGCCAAATAAGCAAAGTCCTATATTTTTTTGTATTAAATAATTTTTCAAACTTTTATCGTTGCTGTATAAGGAAACACTAAGCCAAGCTTCAAAATTGCTAACAAATAAGATTCGGAACATCTTGGCCAAATTGTCAATCTTTTTTGTGAACTTACTTTATAAGGGATATATTTTGCATTCACTTACATCGATTATTAAATCTTCCCCAACTCCTGAAGTCGAATTTGGTTTCTTACGGTTTACACAAATAATGAGTTTCAAGTTTCAATTATCATTATTATTTTCCATAGCAACGGTTGGAAAGAAACAATTGATTTAGGTATATAGTACACTCCCTGGCTCAAAATATTCGACTCACTCTATGTGAAATTATAATTATGAGGTGATACTATCAATGTATCAATGGGTGAGAGGGTATGTAATATAAATTTGACGTAATTAAATTAGACGATATATTATATAAATATTTATTACATCAAGCATTATGTTAGTATATTATAATAATTAGATCCAATTATGAAACGAAATGTAGTTTTTTAATAATGACATGTTTTACACGAGTTCATAGGCAATACGAGTTAATATTTAGACATACATGTCATGGGTTTTTATTTATGCGATTTTTTATAGACTTCCTATTTGTATTTATTTTTAACGTATTTCATGACAATGTTAACCCATTGATACACGAACATCAACAAATGGTTTCATCCGAGTAAAGAACAGTAAAGCTGTATCACCTGTATAATTATAATTTTGTTATAATTATACATTCATAATTATTTGTTTATATTATGTCACCTGTATAATTATAATTTTGTTATAATTATACATTCATAATTATTTGTTTATATTATGTCACCTGTATAATTATAATTTTGTTATAATTATACATTCATAATTATTTGTTTATATTATGTCACCTGTATAATTATAATTTTGTTATAATTATACATTCATAATTATTTGTTTATATTATGTCACCTGTATAATTATAATTTTGTTATAATTATACATTCATAATTATTTGTTTATATTATGTCACCTGTATAATTATAATTTTGTTATAATTATACATTCATAATTATTTGTTTATATTATGTCACCTGTATAATTATAATTTTGTTATAATTATACATTCATAATTATTTGTTTATATTATGTCACCTGTATAATTATAATTTTGTTATAATTATACATTCATAATTATTTGTTTATATTATGTCACCTGTATAATTATAATTTTGTTATAATTATACATTCATAATTATTTGTTTATATTATGTCACCTGTATAATTATAATTTTGTTATAATTATACATTCATAATTATTTGTTTATATTATGTCACCTGTATAATTATAATTTTGTTATAATTATACATTCATAATTATTTGTTTATATTATGTCACCTGTATAATTATAATTTTGTTATAATTATACATTCATAATTATTTGTTTATATTATGTCACCTGTATAATTATAATTTTGTCGTCTAATAATATGGCCAGGGACTGTAAAAGCTTAGATAGCTGTAATTGGTACTCTCATCATATTAATACAATCCAAATAAAAAGTTCACTTTTTTAAAAAAAGGTTAATTTCATTGCTAAGGTTATTTCAAGCTAATAGTTTTACAAAATGACGAAAACCGGTTATAATTTTGTATTTGAGGTGAGATAACGATGTTCTGATAAAAAAAATGAACAAAGACACTGATAGAGAGAAAAAAAAAAGAAATGGCTTGATCGGACAACGGATCAGGAAAGAAAGATTTTTAACTCTAAACAAACCATAACCGGTCAAATAACCGTTTAAGATCTTTTGCATCGCTTATCATCTCATTGTTTTTGCACATTTTCTAACAATTATATACAGTTTATACTCCATAATTATAATTTTTTTTTTGTATTTAGTTTGTTTCGAATAATACGTGTCGTATACATATTTCTACCACAACCGGTCATTTGACCGGGAGAACAATGTATTGCATTATAAGGTTATCGGATCAGAAATGTCATGCGTGTTCAACGTATTGCATTCAATGAGTTGCACATTTCTGCAAAGACTGTTGCGTAGTGAATTCAATCAGAATAACTGTGAATTCAAATTTCAAGAAAGTATTAACATTTCAGATTGGCATTTTTGTGTCAGAAAAAGTGCCAAAAACTAAATGTTTTGTTAAGTAGCTTATATGTTATGTTGATAGCATTTCTAAGTGACTGTTAGTTTTTACCCAGAAAAATGTCGAAACAATCAAGAGAGCACAAGTTCTTAGAAGAAATAATATTAATTATAAAAATAATTATAAGAATTATAATTCTTTTATATTCTTATAATTATAAGAAATATAGAAATAATAATAATTGGAAGAAATATGTTTGCGGAAAATGTACAACGGAAACACACTGTATATATGTAAAAAATACATTGAGAAATGAATTAAAAATACTTATTTTTTTGTGTTTGCATACAAATTGGCAATATACAATTTTGTTTAATTATAACAAAAGTGTTTTTTAGTCTATTTCCCTCCAAACATCCATATTTCCTATATTCAGTCAAGAAACATAATGGTAGAAATAGGTATAGATTAAGTGTTGGTGTTAATTAAGGGTAGTAAAACTGATCATTCTCTTTCATGTAATCTAAACAATTCTTGACGTTAATCTCAAAACTACGTTTAGATATAATAACTCTGATGTATAAAGGTTTTTGAAAATTGCATTAGCAAAACAAATTGAAACAATTATTCAATGCAAATTATTCAATAAACAAATTATTCAAAACTTTATAACAGATTTATAATAGTTGGTAGTACTCTAACAGAGCCATATAAAGGGTTTTACATGTGTTAAAGTATCTCATTAATATGGTTTTATTCAATAATTTTATCATAGATACATCTGAATATAAATTACACATATACATTTTAGTTAATAGAAAACATAGTTAAAAAAATTGAGCTAAATTCTTTTTGTTTTTATGGTAAAATATAACCATTAAAAATTAAAATATACAAATTTTAATGCATACGTAAATCAGGATTATATATTATAGGATGCAAAATTGGTCAACAGCAAAGTAATAAAAACTGTAAAATGAACTATAATTTGTATTGATTAAGAATAATAAATTTGAATTACGAAATTTACACAGTGCAATAATTACCAATAAACACAAATTAAATATGAAATACTATATTTATAGAATATTCTATAGGAGAATATTAAGCTACAAAAGAATTATAAATCTAAAGCAAAGATATTTCAATACTTAAAATTGTCTAAATTTTCAGTGAAAATTCTTAAGCAATTCAAGTCTATCAGAGTTAAGTAAAATTGGTTTTTAATACTTCTAAAACCTATTTTTTCTGTTGCGTATTCATTCTACAACTTCAAATATTTAGATAATAAGTTTCCGAAAATAATTGTTCTAAATTTTAATTTCGAATAATAATACCCTTCTGCTAAAATGCAATAATTATAAAAAGAAATCGACATTAGTCTGAATAATTTTTAATAAATCCTGAAATACTTCGTTTTACTATTAAATTTAAGAGAATTGAATGATTTTTTTTAAATGCTAAGAAAAATTCTCATTATTTGATTAGTTGTTATAAATTATGATGTAAATAAAAGATGAATGGATTGTAACAGAAATGTTGTTTACTGTTATTTCACTTTCCATTATTTTTTCCTTTTGCTAATTTATTATTGCCTTTAAGAATCATTACAGATAAAAATACTATTTAAAATCAGAGCAGAAATCTAAAGCAAAAGATTATTCAACAAACAATTATATGATTATAAATGTTGGGAGTGTTTTTAAAATGAGTCTATTGAAGCCTCCTAATTTTTTGAGTTTATTCAGTTTCATTGAAATGGTAGATTTTTCGAACACCCAACTGAAGCATGGTTTTAAATCTCTGGATGTGATTTCTATCAGGAATATTTTACAAAGACACCTGTTAAAATATTAAAGCAATTCAACATGTCTTAATTGAACCATATTTAATTGAATTGCATGTTTTAATTGAACCACTCATTCCATAGTATAAATGTAACAATCATCATTATTGCGCGAAAAACAATAATCGTTTAAATTCACGTGACATTAAGTTATAAATGTATCAATGAAATTTCAAGAGCTTTTAACTCTTAAAAGTTAATTACCACAGTTTAAAATTTAAAAAAAGATTTATTCAAAGCAACAACAGGTCATTACCAAATTATCGTAATCAATTAGATCTATGCAAGAAATTTATAAGATCGTTTAAAAGATAGATCTATTGGTTGCATTGATCTCCTGGGTTCAAAAAGGAAAAAAAATGTTTAAAAGAACAGCGGATCATTACTAAACAATCAGAATCATGTACATCTATACAAAAACAAAATAATGAGATAAATTATAAAATAGATCCACTGATATCAATGGATTATGTAGAGCAGTTTATTAATGTTAATAAAATTGAATTTTTTAAAAATGTTTTTATTGCGTCATACGTGTACAGCAATTTGGTAACAATTAAATCACAATCATAATTACATATTATAATCAATATTATTAATCTAACTAAGATGATTTTAATCTTACATCAGTATTCACTATTTTGAACAACTGTGTTTAAATTGAAAAAGGTATTCAAGATAGTTTTGCAACATTGTTAACACGTTGCGACATTGTTGGCTGACACTGAACGTTTCGTCAATCCCCGGTGACTGACAGTGAAAAATATTGAATGAAATGACATTGTTTTAAGTCATTAATGAAATAAAATGGCATTGTTTTAAGTCATTCATGAAAAAAATGACATTGTTTTAAGCTATTAATGAAATAAAATGACATTGCTTTAAATCATTAATGAAATAAAATGACATTGTTTAAAATTACTAATGAAATAGAATGACATTGTTTTAAGACATTGATGAAACAAAATTACATTGTTTCAAGACATTAATGAAATAAAATTACATTGTTTAAAGTCACGAAAGAAATTTTATGAGAACATAATTTTGATTTATAAGAAATCAAATTTTTATTTATTCAATTATTAATTGCTATATCACAATACGCTATCTTCGAAGCGTGGCCTGACGAGGATTTCCTTAAGAATGCGCTCAACGTATTAACATGTCTGGCAAAAAGAGTCAATGGATTGATTTAAGTGATTGGTGTATTGAATACAGTATAACATTATTTTTTTTTTGTTAGAATCATTTGTTCAATCCACTGATATCATATAATTTTTTTTTATATCCCTGTTTCAGGAAATGTAGAAAGACGTTCAAGGTTGTTTGAATTTTGTAAAAACATACAACAACAAAAAGACAAAATAATATATTTCTTCTACTTCGCAAAATATGTAGTTTCATTAAGATCCCTGCTAAAAAAGACCCATTCATTAAACTGCATAACTGGATAGAACTTGAATGAATAACATTTAAGAACTGCTCAAGTTAATAGATTAAACAAAGCTTTTCTGTATTTATCATTATACGTTTAGAAATAATATAAATGATAACCTTATAGTAAAAGTTAGTTTCACGGTTGGTAAGGTGTTTACAAGAATGGAAAGGATGAAATTATGGAATATTTATAAAGAATTATACAACTTGAAAATTTTCATAAAATCAGAGACATTTTAAAAGTTTTTTAACTGGAAAAAAAGTTTTCAAGCATTATTTAAACAGCTTAACTTATTTTAAACCTTATAAATAACACATACTTTTGAACTTTTCTAATTGCTTAATGCATTTACCAATGATTTTTTTCTTTTAAATTCTAAATTGTTATTGAAAAATTTTGTTATTTTTGACAAAATTATTTTTCAAATGTGTGTCATTTTTATATGCGCCTACGTACTTTAAACAGTAATATCATTTGCATATCCAAAAGTGTATTCAGTTTTTTGCTAAAGTTCTCGTTTTATTAAAAAAAATTTCCAGTTTTGAAATTGTGTGTCATTGTTTTAGGAAATAAGGAAAAAGTGTTAAAATAACCTATGAAAAACTATTAATATTTGTTAATAAATTTCATTGATATTAATGAATGTTTTTAGACATAAAAAATGTATATTCACATTTTCAACTTATACTAAAAACTTGTTCTAAAGGTGGAAGTTATTAAATTCGGTATTCATAAAACCAATGGAATTTTACAATTATTTATCGATCTATTTCTTGAAGGTCTTTTTGTGCAGGGATCATTAAGTGCGGACGGATTAGCATAAAAAAGTGGACGGACTGATTTTCTACAGTTTGGACGTTTTGTTTAAAGAAGAGTTCCACTAAAATACACAGTGAATGGATCATCAATACCAGACGTCACGATAATTTTTTTTTTTAAAACGTTATGAACCGCTTTCTACTCACTATTATTTCGAAAAAAAATACTCAACATTTCAGTTCGGATTTATCATTATTGATTCTAGTTTTCCTAATTCTTTGACTCGCAGAAATGCTCGTTTTAAAATAATTTTCTCTTTTAGGTCTTTACAATTGAAGAGCTTCGTGGTAACAGGTGATCTTTTTCAGTCCCTGGCCGTAGACGCACTATAAGATTCTATGTAAAATTATAATTATCAGATGCAGCTTTATTGTTTTTATTCGGATGAAACCGGTTTGCACTCGTTTACGTTGGCGTATCAATGGGTTAGCATTGTAATGCAATACGTTAAAATGTAAATACAAAGTATATAAAAAATCTCTCTGAAAAAAAAAACCCTTGACATGAATGTTTAAATATAAAAGCCCATAAACTAGTGCAAAACATGTCGTTATTAAAAAGTGGGTCTCACAATTGGGTCTCATTATTAGAGATAACATACTAATATAATGATTGATCTTCGAGGAGCATCTTTCAAAGTCACCCGAATGGAATTTCTTTTACCAATTTTGGCACTGCCGCTCTAATAGAGCAGTGTTTCCCAAAGTGTGGTACCCCCAGGGGTGCGGGAACAGTTTAGCGGGGCTACCCGTTCTTATGCGAAATATCTTGCAACAAACGAAATTTTCAAAATTTTTTATTTAAAAACAATTCTAGCCATGAAAATTTAAGATTGCGTATTTTTCTGTTGGCTATTTTTTTGTAGTTAACAGTTAATAATGAGTGGTGTCAACAGCCAGTTGTGATTTTTGACTCTTGGGCAATTTTTTTATAGTAAAAAATACATTCATTTTTCAAATTACATACATTATGAGTGGTACACAGCGCTACAAAAAATTTAGAAAGGGTACACAAAAGTCATAAGTTTGGGAAACACTGCAGTAGAGAATCAGTAAACTTCTTCACAAGCTGGACGCGCGTTTTTCCCTTTACAGTAGTAAAACCTTAAGAGGGGGCGAAAACCAACAGTTTGGTCTCCCATGTTCAACGTAATGTGAAACCTCCAAAATTCAACAAAATTGTCCAATTTATTTTTTGCCATAAAGCTTAAAATGCCAGCCAGCAATAGCACAGTAAGTACAATTGCAAATGTTTTAAGCGTTTCAGAAACTGAATTATTGTCATCTGTTGGCAAAAAAAAAAATGATGACATTTTATTCAATTAAATATTAGCTCAGTTAACAGCTTGAATATCCAAACTTAACATTTGCTTAAAAAATATTTTTTTAGGCATTTATAAAAAATACTTTTGCTGCAATTTATGTTAAATTCAGTCCCTAGAAAGAACTGAAAATTTACACTAAAATTTTTTCAGTGATTTAAAGAGCTTTTAAGTTCAGTGAATTTTCAGCGAATTTAAGAACTTTCAGAGCTTTTAAGTTAAGTTAGGTTTTTTTGTCCTTCAAGTTTAGTTTTTTTGCCATGCCCTTGCCTGATTTTTGTAAAGAAAACTGCCTATATTTTTTCTCTGCCATAAAAACAAGTAATGCGGTTTTTAATTAAGAAAATGTCCTTTGTTAATGTAACTGTATTTTCGAAGCTTAATTTAAGTCCATTTAAAAAGCAACCCTTTTTTGCAAAGATTAGTCCGTTTTGCGGATATAGTCGTGTGAGCTGAGGAAAAGATTATATCTTTGTTTTTTCCGGATATTTATTAATTTTTTTTCGGTTATTATTTTTTCTTTTTTACAGAGTTTTTTATTATTATTTTTCCCTTTTTTCATTGTTCTGTCATTTTTCCGCGTTTCCTCTACATTTTGAACTTATTTTGCGAGTTCTATTCAATTGCAGCTTATGCGCACTAAATAAAACTTATTGTTTTTCTTAATTTTCTTTCTTTTTTTATTGCGCTATATATTATTATTATTATTATGCTAAATTAATCAAATTTTAATTAGCTGAAGCCCTTTCAACAGTATTAAAATCTAAGTATTTCTTCATGAATTAAATATATATTTACTTGGTTCTATTATAACTTGACTGCTATTGAAAAAAAAAAAGAAAAACAGATATAATGATAAATAGAATGAATTTTATCAAATTTTCAGTCTATCGTCCAATACAAATCAAAATAAAACGGAATTTATGAATGGATTTACTAAATATAATCCCTCCACTGTGTATAGTTCTAATTTGAATAGCATAAATAGAGATATAGAAGCAGATAGTATTCTTAAGATAAGATAAGATAGAAGATGATTTTTAATTAAATATCTAAGGAAACTACGCTTTCTATATAAAATTCATACCATTATACAATATTCTATAACTATTTATTTACTTATTGTAGTTTTCTACGCACCAGCATAAGTCGTAAAAATATCTACTCTACAAAATATGGAGAGAAAAAAAAAACGGTTAAGAGTTAAAATCTTTGTAAACTGTTCATACATTTTGTTACAAAATGGATTTCAGCATTTCTATCTTATAATTCCTTTAACAAGAAAGTGAATATTTTGTAATCAAAATTCTTTTCTTCTTTTTTGTTATACATATGGTTTAAAAATGAAAGAAGCTTCAAAACTTAAAAAAAGTCTTTCCAAATCTTTCCCACTTTCTCGTTTTTTCTTTGGTTACTTTCACATTTTTCTCCAAAGATATTATATAATAGTAGAGCCTGAATTTTTGTTGTACAAAAATCAGGCCACACACCAAGTAACATTGCCATTATTTTCTAAGAAACTTATTTTGATAAGTTTTACTTCGAAATTTTTGGGAAAAAATTTCGAAATTCAAAAAGACAGACAAAAAAATAATTATTGAAAATAGAGACTAAAATTCTAAAATAATGAACGAAGTATGTGAAGTAGTAAAAATTAGGAATTAGATTGAAAATAAAATTTTAAATATTCTTCATATGAATTTAAAACTGATATCCACTTTTAAGTAATTATTCTTTTCTACAGTTATAAGGTTATGATGGGAAGTATTCATAATAATAATTAAGAACTTTTGTAAAACTTATAAATTATCTAAGATGCGTTTGAAATACGGGGGAAATCATGGAGACTTAAATAGTTCAAATTCAATGTAAAAATACATTATATACAATGCAAAACAAACAAACTGAATGCATTATTTGTCATGAAACTTATTTATTAAAAAATGTACACTATACTTGGTTGGGAACTATCTTTGATTCGACACAGCTATGAAGGAATAATTTAATCGAATATCGTTTCTGGTTTACGGTTAAGAATGTTTGTATAGAACACTATTTCTGGTATGATACGATTAAAAAGAATCGAAGAATATCGTATTAAAACATTATTTCTGATTTAAAAAGATCGATAAGGATTGTAGAATATCATATTAATATATTATTCTTCGTAGTTTATTAAGATGAATAAGGATTGCAGAATATTTTACAAAAACATTATTTCAGCTTTGATAATAATGATTACGAAACAACTTATTAAAACATTATTTCTGGTTTAACAGGGATTGTAGAACACATCATTTAATAGGACTAAAAAATAGTATAGGGTGACATCATAGTGTTCAATGCAGTAAAAAGAGGAATAATATAATTTTTAAAGCTTTTAGCAGCGTCGCATTAATCCTATAAATCGACAAAAATTAGATTGTTTTATTTGGTTAACGGAAAAATCCTCATTCTATAAATTAAAAAAATTCTGTTTGTTAAAAATGAGCATCCGTATTCTGAAATAGAATTCTAAAGTTGACGACATCTTATGACTACAACATTGGATTAGATTTGTTCAAAAATACTTCAAATATCGTAATGAAGTGATACTTTAATTCTAAAAATGTCTCTATATATAGAATTCAAGAACACTATCCTGCGTCCCAATCTTTAGTGGTCCCATAGGAGTTCATACTTTAGGCACACTGTTAATTATTTTAAAAAAAAACTGTATTTTCTACCTATGTACAATTGTGTCATCATTTATTTTCGGCATAAAAGATATAGGCTGATCTCTTTCAAATCTTACATTCGATTCCAGATACCGGAATTTCCATCTTATGGATGAACCTTCACTAAACAATTCAAAAATAGGACTCATAGTGATTGTTCCAAGGAACACAGAAGAAGAGCAGCCCATAACCAAAAGAAGAGGGATGATCTGGTCATTTCTACGTATACCGATTTTTAGAACCATCTATAGCATCACGGCTTGTTTGCTACTTTTATCTCATCCCTCAATCAAAGTTCATCTCTAAATTTTTTGTGACTGTTCCTTTTTGTATTTCATTTAAATCATGTGTCATAAAAAGGGAACCATTGTTTGTGGTATGAACTGAAATAAGGTTCACCATAGAGGGGTCTGATAGAAATCAACTGACACGAACAAATTGTAAGAGTTCACCTATATCTTTTATTTAGAAGACACAAGATGGCATTTACAGCTGATATGTTGTCTATGTTGTAGATTCTTTGACTAGAAACCTGAGTAGCCAGAGCTGATTATCTTGCTTACAGACATGGCTATGAATAAATATGTGAAGATTAAATCGGTCGATTGGTCCATGCATAGCCTCTACTTTTGTTCGTATCAATAAAAGTGTTCTTTCACACGCATTTCGAGTCTATAATAAGAATCTAACACTCACGTTAAAAAATAATTAAAACACAGAATAAGTTTCCTTTTTGCAGTTGTGTTGCAAGAAAAAGAATTCATTATACAACAATTACCATAAAAATACATAAAAATTTTTTGTAGCGATGCAAGTGAAACATACTTTAAATCATAAACAAAAACTCATAGTGAAAAAGAAGGTTTTTCGCAGCAACGTAATAAAACGATCACAAAGACATATATTATTGAAATAAACATTAATTCATTCATAAAAATAATTTGCGCAGCAATTATATCATAATATTATACTATGAAACTAATAAAAATTAAATAGAGCAAAAGTTAAGTGATAAACTATAGGATTAAATTCTTGCTAAGATAGGAGGACAGATTTGTTAGACAGTTAAAATAGATAAAAATAAATTTAAAATAACCCCCCAGTCCACTTTTAAGTGATCCATTACAGCACTTATATAACTGAAATGAAAAAAAAAAGTGTTTCATATATCAAACATTTTAAATGCCATCTACAGAAAGTCCGGTAGCGTTCTTTGGTCTCTTTAAATGCTTGCAGCGGAAAATATCACAGTTTCTGCTTCTTCCAGGCAGCTTGGACCTTTGGGTTCTTCTACTCCTCCTCCAGGGTTCATAATGTGGCCCTCACAATGTCATTCTCTTTCTTAGAAACTGAAATTATACAACAACAAATTAGCTAACGATTTTTTTTATGGATCAAATTCAGTACAAAAACGGAATTCAAATCATCAAAAAAATGTGACGATCAATGGTTACAAATGGGTCAGATGCTTTTTCTTTCTGAAATGGACTCCATTAAACATTTCAAATCATGGGTTGCAATGGATGTTTGTTGATTTTCATTTCCTGAATATGCTATATACTTTTCCTTCTTCAGCATTCTTCATTTATATGAATAATCACCGTCAAGTCAGTCATTATACGTTAATAAGTAATACAAAAATATTTTAAAATATTATTATGTAAATACGTTAAAAATGCCTGTTAGTGAAAAGAAAAAGAAAAACAGCAGCGGTCCCCATAGCAACGCATGCAATGACGACGCATGCGCAAAAGTGTTTGGATGCCATCAAATCCAAACCCAGACCCATTTTGCCAATGGGTAAAAAAGGGCCCATGTCCAAGAGTTCGTGGGTTCGGTCCCTGCTGGTCGAAGACTCCCCGTGTAGTAAATGGTGACTGATGCACGTTAAATNAATGTGGCAAACTTACGTCGCCAGTTGGCGATAAGGACAATCACGATTGCAGACCTAACTGCACCTGTTTTTCTTCTCAGTTCGGTCTGTGACGACGCCTGTGTATATTACTGGGACAACCTGTCCGCCACGATGTTTAATCTAGAACTTAACTTGTAACCTTAATTGTTATCCTTTTATTAAATTTATTATTATTTAATTATGGCTGGCATTCTGTTAATTGTTTCTATTCTTAATCAACTTAATTACTCATTTTAGATCATCTCTCTATTTGAATATTATGTTTTTATTTTAGGAGTCGCGTTAACTTCCACGTGTCTCCTCAGTATCACACGATAATTATAATTTAACGTATAGAATCTTATAGTGAGTCTAATAATATATGGACAGGGATTGTATAGGCCAGATTCAAGTCACATTTAATAATAGTCGAGAATCTGATGTAGATTGAGTAAATATAGAAAACTTGGCTCAATATTATTTCTGATTAGGTAATATTGCTGACCGACCCTTCAACGTAATTTACACGTTGGGAGAAAGAACGTTGTGGAGAGGAAAAATCTTCGAAAACTTTTCTTTCCCATAATCCCCACTATACCCCTCCATTCACTAACTCGATTATTATTAATCTGATAAACGATCTCTTGAATATTCCACATTCATTTTCCAAATTATAATTACATCTTTAATTTTTTTAACAATTTTTAATTCTTCGTTCTTTTTAAGTTTACCTCAGTGGTGCCACCTATTGACGAACATTGTTATTTTTCCCACAGCACTCTTTCTCCTGTAAATTGTTTCTATTACTTCTGCACTCCTTTCTGATAGTTATAATTATGATGAATAATATTTTTGTCTATATTTTATTTACCTCGTTCTATATTTATCACAACACAGTTTGTTTTCCCCTCTGTTATTGTTTTATCAAATTGTTTCACTACTCATTCTGACCTCATCAGAATGTAAACACTATCTGTCCACAAGGCTGCAAACAAACACCAAACTTTGTTATTTTTACGTTTATTTATCAAGAACTTATTACTGTTACCTCTTGCATTGCTTTTTACATGTTATTACCCATTTTACTAGAGTATTTTACTTCGTTTATTATTCTTAATACTTTTATTTTAAACTCTTTCCATTTTATTATTCCTTTATTTTGTATTACTACTCTTGTGCTGTCCTGAGTTTTCTCCTTCAAGTGATCATCTCAAATATAGTGTTAGTGTCGCATCCTGATCGAAACTCCAGATCACGTGACCTGTGATCAAATACAGGCGATGGCTGATAGAAACCAATTCAGCTCTGATCACGTAGAAATATCGTCAGTGTTAGACGGTGAGAGTCCCCTTGACGTCAGTCTAACCGTGGAAGGTTTTCGTGGTTTTCCTCCCCGCGTAAAACAGATGCTGGTTATTTTCATCAAAATGTACTCCACGCAAATTTCATTCAATACTTAATCCAAGAGTTCTCTTGTCTTCTGGATTAGGTTCAAACTGACAAGGCTACGGAGTTGAACATGAGTAGTCTTAAGCTCAAAGATTGGGTCGGTTGTTCAAAGACGGCTAATAAATAAAGTCTATTTTTAGTTAGTTTAGCAGATTCCCAATCGCTGCTGTATTGGGTAAAATATTTACTTTCGGTATAGTTTGCCTGTAGAAAACGCTTGCTGCTATGGAAATTCTCTCCTCATTCTCTCGCCGACCCAGTCTTAAATTAGATCATAGTTAAACCTCGTAACTATAGCCAGACGAATGGCTGGGGGAGTTATTTACATAGACAAACTCCTCCGTGCTAAAAACGGGGTTGATTTGCACTTTCTCAAATCGTTCTCAGACTGGAGTGAATCCGGCTGTTTCAGAGACTGGGAATAATTCTGTAAAACCCCCCATCCATCAAATATTTTTCTGCACTTTTCGCTGAAAATTTTTACACTCATGTAACACTTTTTACCAAGGTTGGTTATAGTTTACGTTCTGTCCTAAAATTTAACTTGTTTTTCACTGATTCATTTCTAAAATAATTGTTACAAATGTTCTTTTTGACATTAGAAATACTCTTCAACGTCAGCCTTTAAATCCGCGTTAATAATTAAGATACTTAGAAGAATTTACTTTCATTTTATGTACAGAGAAAGATGATTTTTCTACCACAAGTTTCCATACCCTTGGGATGCCGTTTTATAGAAATCGTTACTGTCATTCTTTAATGTAGTGGGGCTCTACGACAGAGACACGCCCTAAATTTGTTATTCTATCAAGAATTTCGAACTATTCTCTGAAAAGAGTTTTTCACTTAACGCAATGGTCTAGAATGGTATTTTATATCTGCTTCTTTTTAATGCAATACAGTAGAACAACAGTTTTAACACTAAACATAACATAAGAACTTTTGAAATCAATAATGTGCTTTATAATCTTATCGTTTTTGCGCATTTGACTTCATGACTTTTTCTAACAATAATATACAGCTAGTCACTATTTTTTTTGGTATTTTGTTTGTTTCGAATAACCTATTTCCACCACAACCGGTCATTTGACCAGGAGAACAATGTATTGCAATGTGGGGGAGGCGGAATTATCGACCATGCCAACCGTCATCTATCAAAAGGTACCTCATGATAAAATCAAGTTAGCATGCTTTATATATAGTAGTGAATGATGTTAAACTTTTGTAGTGGTAGTTACGCCGCAGTACTCCCCCACCAGAATTTTATCAGAGATATAATTCAATGAACAGATCTCACTAGTTGCTGTACTTGTGAAAGACCGGGAGAGATAGTCACCGGATTTTTTTTGAGTGCTGAATGTGAAAGGTGTATTAACTTCACAGTCGAAGTCGCTCCTGTGTTGCCATTAGCAGTTGAGTGTATGCAGGCGTTGAGAGTGTATGACGTTGTGTGAATATTCGAGACGAGACTGAGTAGCAACAGCGCAGGAGGTGAATGACGCATTCACAAATAGCAAGTCAACTGTTCAATGTGGACTATCCATCGAAGTAGGCGTTACCTGTCAAGAGATTGTGAAGTGGGAGTTACTTGCATGATCAAATCACGTCCGGGTCACCAATTTAGAGGTTTCAAGGTGTAAATTAATTTCCTCTAATCACTAATTAATGAGGACTCCAATGTGTGGTGAGAGCAAGGATGACGATTTTTAAAACTTAACATATATTTATTGAAACGTAACAAGTAACAAGTTTTGTGCGACTGCTCGCTGAGGGGATACTCACTGGAATGATGTAAAAACCTTAATCCCGGCATCTCAGGGTAGGCTGAAGAGGCACAATTTGGGGGTTTGATCTAAAAATAGATTATTTGGAAGGGAATCGCTACAGTAGATATAGGTATAGTGTTGGTGTGTATAGTGTTAAAGCTGCTCTATTAAAGTTTCGAGTCACACAAATAACACTTTATAAACACTTTTAATAACTGTTGTGACTTTATAACAGTTATGCATGACTGTTAAGTTTAGTATTATCCATTTTCATTGCGCTGTTAAGTAACAAAAATATTTTCCAAATATCTACCACAAACAGAGCCCAGGATTGCAAAAAAAGCTTTTTTTGAAAAAATGCAGAATTTATTTTTTAAAAAAACCCTGCTTTTGATGATATTAATGATCTCATTAACCACAATTATTGACTGATTGATTCACTAAATAAATTGTTACGCTGCATCAGATATTGCAACAAAGTTAAAAACTATTCATTAAGCTAATGTGACGAAAACACCTACAAGGAATGATTGCAGAACTTTAATTTCATTGAGTGATACTTTGCTTTTCGAAGTAGTGTGAATAATTATTGCTCTTAATTACAAGCATCGCAAACTTCAAAAACAATTAAACAGGGATTCAACTGTTTAGTAAAACTACATACCGTCATGTGGGGCTACTTTGTGCAGGATTTCGCAGTTTTTGAATTTTGACATGTAAAAAAACTATGTTAATTCAAACTTTAGTAAAATTTATCGATTTTATATTCAGGACTGGACTCACATGAGTGAATTTGATCAATATTGGGATTATTTGTATGTAATATTCACAAATAATAAGTCAAAACATACCTTGCACAAAGTAGCCCCCAAGTGGGGCTACTTTGTGCAGCGATAGGAAGTCAGTTTAATAATCATGTTTTTAGTAAAATATTGATATAAAATTGTTAAAAAATGTTAATTGTTGACATTTTTAATAACAAAAACATCAAGATATGTAAAGATATTAGTTTGAAAATAATTTTCAGCATTAAAAAACCATTTTTTATAAAGAATTTTTTCTTAAAAAGAATGTTTACTTCAAAACATTTGAGTTTAAACAAAAGGAAACCATGAAATGGATGAAATTTCAAAAATACTAATTGTTACATATTCATTAACATTTATAATATTAATAAATTTGAGCATAACATGCTTGAATAAACATGACAGAACTTGCTCTTCAGTTTCTGTCAAAATCGCCTGATGTCCTATAAAATATATTTTTATGTGTTAAATCGTTTGATTAATTCATTAGAAAAATCTTTGTAGAAGAAAAATGGTAGTTTACGAGCACGTTTCACGTGTTTCTTGAGAATTTTATTAAAAATAGTATTTCAGTGGATTTTGTACTCCCGAGAAGCTTCTGCAATCGACATACCACCAGCAACTGCCTGCAAACATTGTTGCAGCTTTTCTAAAGTGTAATCACTGTAGTTTTTCGTTCCAGGTATTTTTTTAATAACGTCTGACCATTTTTCTGTCGAAAAAAAAAAAAAACGAATGAAACTTTGCGCAAAGTAGCCCCACAGTGCATTTTCTTTCATTTTCCTTTTATTTTTTATTAATTTTCAAATTTTTTTAACGCTAACACAATATAATTGTTTATTAATATATAAATAAAAAATTTTGCTCTTACGACAATTGTTTTATCAACGTCTTTGCATTTCACAGCTAAAGTATGTTTCCACGCACACTTTTCGATGTTCTCGGAAAGTTGTTGACATTGGATGAACAAAACACACTCTGAGATTGTTTTAAAATTCGAAAAAATGTTTGTAGTAATAGAGGAGACTTCTATCTTCAAATTCCACACATTTTTAACGTGAAGAAAACATAATACCGAATAGCAGCGCTTGAAAAGTGCCAAATTCGAATTTGCACAAAGTAGCCCCACGTGACGGTAACATTCTTTTAAAATAATCGAAACACAACACAAACTGAAAATTGCAAGTTGAAATTTCCCATAGTAATTATAAAGCAAAATAGTTTAGAAATAAAAAAATCGTATATTTATTTTATCATTCATTTAAGAAAGCATTAAGATTTTATATTATAGTTATACAAGTTAAATCTCTAAGCGGTATTGCTTAATTTGAAAGAAAAACACAGAATTTCGGTAGGCATCACTGGCTGAGGTCAGTAAGCGGGTGGATGATCAGCTTTGCGCAAGAACCGAGGGTGCGCGGCCCTCACTGTTCTGTGCTCGACTTCACTCTCAGGTCGTCTGTTTACCAAAGTCATTCCTTCTGCAGAGGGATTCAGATGCCATTGGATCATCCTGAAGAATGTTTCTCCGACCGTCGCCATTAGCTCATTGAGCAGCTCTAGTGCGACGTAAATAAAGTACCTACTTCCATCTTAGGAAAATGAGTGAGTAGGTAAAATTGTTTTTAATAAACAGAGAAGGAGTTATAACATTAGAATTAAATTCATAACAAATTTCTGTAATTGTTAAGGTTTTTTTTTATTGTACAATTTAGCTTTAGCAATCAACACGAAGTATCAGCCGAAGTTTATTAATGTCATAAATGGCACCATAATATACATTTTTCAAAAATAATACGAGTTGTTCAAAAGAATGAGCAAAAGTTAGGATTTAAAAAATTGAATACTTACTGCTAATACCGACAAATGTTATCCCCCACATGATACTCCACACCCATCCAACGACTATGAGAGCTGTAAGCAGTTGCAGAAATGATGCTAAAACATTATAGAGGAAGGCCTTGCACCTGTCATCGTATTCAGTCGGACATCCACACAGAACTGTTAAGGCAGCTAAAAAGGTTCCTGGAAACACAATATCTTTTAGATTCATTTATTAATAACAAATGGAAGACTATTGTTAAAAATATATTTGAGAGTGCCCCCTTTCGAAAAATTAGCGGTTTTTGTTTAGGCGCCATTCCTGTTCGCGCGGAACACCGTGCAAACAGGAATGGCGGCCAAAAGCTAATGAAATTTCAATAAAACATCGGTGAGTCGTGATGGCTCAGGGGATAGAGCGTTCGCCTTCCAATGAGGTGAACCGGGTTCGAATCCCAGTCGATACGAATTTCGCATCCGGCTTGCACCGACCACAGAGTGCTGACGTGAAATATCCTCAGTGGTAGACGGATCATGGGTTAGAGTCCCCTTGACGTCAGGCAAACCGTGAGGGGTTCTCGTGGTCTTCCTCTCCATGTAACGCAAATGCGGGGGTTAGCTCCATCTAAAAGTTTCCACGAAGGCAAATTTCTCTCAATACACGATCCAGGAGTTCCCCTGTCTTCTGGATTGGGTTCAAAAGGACAAGGCTATGGAGTTGAGCATTAGTAGTCGTAAACCCATAAAATTGGGTCGGCTGTTCAACGACGGTTATAAAATAAAATAAAATATCGGATAAAACTTAATAAAATTGCAATGAACACAATATAGGCAAAATTAATAAAGACAATAAAATGCATTTTGAATCGAAACAAAAATTAATATAGAAAGCACAGAAAAAAAAGAATATTTTTTGTGATATTCACCTGAATTAGTATTGAAAATGATCCAGTTTGAATTGTAAGGTTAGAATTTCTGATTATTAATTAAAACAATAAAAAAAAATATCGTTTAAATGGTGAAATTCTCTTTTATCCACAACTCAAGAAGTATTTATGGGATCTCTGTCTAGCTCAAAAATAAAAGAACCCACTTAATGCATAACAAAATTAAAAGTGAAAAAAAAAAGAATTCTAAAAAAATGATGAAACAGCAGCGGTTGCCATATCAACTCACGCAATGACGACGCATGCGCACTCTTGAAAAGTGAGAGGAGGCCGTTGGGTAAAAAATGTATTTGCAACTTGACTAAAAAGTAGTTTTTTGTTAAGCATTTAAAATGTGAACGAGATACATAAATATACAGATTGAGAACTAATACTAGAAGGAATTGAAAAAAAAACATGGTATCAGATAACTAGAAAAGTAGGGTGGCGTGCACCACATTCTTGCTAATGTTCTTTATTGAATTTATCTGACACGGCGAATGTAAAATAATTAAATGCGCGCAATAAACTATCTCTTTGTTCAAAAAGAAGTTAGAAATTGTTAAAGAATTTGTTAAAATTTATCACTTTTGTTAACAATTTGTTAAAGAATTATCACTTTTAAATAGATGGAAAACTGAATCTCTCACAGTAAAATTTAAAATAACGCTTAACTAATCAGAAAATTCCATTTCATTTTTCATTGAATGAATTAATATTTGAAAAAAAAAAAAAAAACTGTACTAACATGCAAGTTTAAAAGGAAATGTATTTGAGTGGATGAAGTATTTGACGAACGATTGAAAATTTGAAAAAAAGATATATAGGGAGGCTGTTAACTAATAGCTAATAATAAAACAAGTTTAATATCTAACTGTTAAATTCGCATCTTTCAATTCTAGTTTTAAACTTCTTATTTTAAACTTAAGCAAAACAATACTAAATAAGCTGAATTATGGTTTTGTTGTTATGACAAAATATTGTTATAAACGAAGAGAATTATTATAACGTAAACATAATTCTTTTTTGTTGAATTTAGTGATTATACTTTGAATTGCTCAACAGGAAAAATACGAATGCAATTTTTTATAAAAGCAAATTCTTTCCCAATTTATTCAAAAAATTGATATATACCCTAAATTTTGCTATTTCTTTTATTTTTCATTGACATTTTACTTGGATAATTTCATACAGATAATGCTTAATATTAAACAAATAAAGTGACAAGATTTAAAAATGCGTAAGCCAAACTTATCAGAATATGGAAATATTTACCGCGTTTCCGTTTCTATGAGAGTTAAAATTAACAATAAAAGTGTTTCTGTAATATGTGATAAAATTTTTTAGATGTACTAAAATTTAGAAATATTATCATGATAGCATAAAAAACTACTTATTTGGTTAAATTTACTCTTCAGGTTTATATTTTTGTCTAAATGTGTGATCATTAGAACCAGAATTTCCCGTAAAGATCGAACCAAACATAAAGTGCTATTAGTTGCAGGATTTCATAAAAAAAAGTTTTGAACGGAGTTGTTAATTTAATCAATTGCGCGTAAGTAAAAACGTTATAATTTCACAAACGTCTGTATTATAAGGATATAAAAATCGGTAGATGCGGTATTTTAAGTAGAAATTACCAAAAAATGAAGAAGTTCATACTTTTGGTTCACTTAACCCACAAAAAATTATAATATTACATATGAATAGCAAAGCACGAACATTTCACTAAACCATGTTCACTATAACGGCGTACAACTGTACTAATTCAATTCCTTTGTCACGAAATAATCTACGATTATTGAAAAATATTTCTGACGAATAACAAACAATTTTGATGAAATTATTTTTTAAAACCGACAATGAAATGGTTTTTCCTCTTTTTTTCTCCCTTCAATAACACAAAAATCAATGAATTTGGAAACCTCTTAATCCTAATCTAGTTCTGAAGAGCAAAAAATTCGATAAATCGATTTCTTTTTCAGAAAATCGCGACATCTGTTCATGACATGCTTTAGTGGAATTACCTTTCTTCATTCTTCACTTTTATTTATTTATTTTTTTTAGTTCAAATTTCATTAAACTAAATAAACAAACAACAATCGATGTTAGAATTTTTTTTCCAAATAGAATATGATGGTCCGTTAATTTGTTTTGTTTGTTTTTTTAATTTATTTGTATGGTAATGGTTTATAAGAGATTAATTTAATGTGAAGATTTTAAAACACACTTATATATATAATAGAAAATAATTTTTAATATCAATATGTAAAAACAAAAAGATTTACCAACAAATAATACAGGATTTTTATCAAACTACTCCTAAATGCATATATGGGTGATTGACGAAAAATGACAATTCACTGTCCCTTGCACCAAGATCTAATACTATAATACTAAAAGAACTTTTCTTAAAAAAATTAATAAATAGCATTGTTGTTAGCATTTTAAAATGACTTTGCACTAGCATTGACTGTTTTATATAGTTAAAAAATTTACTTGAATTTCGAAATGTCATTTTCCTGGCATGTCTCAAACAATGTTTCCAATAATAACTAGCTTCAAAACTTCTCAGAAATTTTTCAATATCTAACTTTCTTTATCTCGACAGGTGTAAGCATTTCTAGAATTTACGCAGGGGGTATTATTTACAAAAACCTCGTTTAAAATAATTTTTTTTTGTCAATCATTTATTTGTCCAAGAAAATCTGTCATTTTCCTGGCTACTTTTATTTAGCGGTTTATAACCAAAATAGATAGAGCCAGCAATTAATATCTTATGTTAATAGATTGATTAGATACCCTCCTATATGAACATGTCTTGTTACATAAATAAAGAATCAATTTTCTGGTTCAAAATCTATTTCAAAAAATTTTTCAGGGTGAGTAGGTTTTTGTGTTGTCATTTTCCTGGCTTCTTGAAATCATTAATAACATAAACTACATAGATTTATCTGA
>NC_092206.1:89351-129786 GCF_043381705.1 Parasteatoda tepidariorum | reverse complement strand
TTAATTAATTCCTAATTGAGTTTAAATTAAATATTATCATGTTTTTAGGGCATGAATCTGAATTGAACAACCTGATAATGCTCACTCTGGTTATTGTTTCCGTTTTTAAAAGCGCTATATGTTGAGCCACCTCAACTAGATTTGCCATGTGACATTTTTAGCAGCAATCATTGGTCGATTTTCTAACGTTGCCATTCGGGGAGTTGTAATGAGGCTTTTTTTTGGTGCCGTGTAAAGAAATATATATGCATATATACAGTCAAAACCCGATATAGTGAACATGATTTATAGTGAACTCCAGGATAGAGTGAGTTCTTGTTTGCTCTCAGTTTTCCCTCCCTCAATAAAGTCCATCTCTACATTTTTTGCTCACAAGAAAAACACATTTTTTTTGTTTTTTAGTCATTTTTTTTATGTGTCATTTATTTAAATAATGTGTCATAAAATGAAAAATGATTGTTTGCAGTACGGATAGAGGAAACTCCCGGTTATAGTGTCGGTCCCTAACAACGATATATAAGAACAAACTTATAAAAGTCAAAACACGGAAAAAAAGTTATTTTGCATCAAAGTAAATTTTTCTTTTGACTTGGTTTTTTTTTCGAAAGGAATTTTTTTTATTCATTTAAATTTAGTATCGCGTAAGATTCATGGTTTCGAACTTTTCCATGAATTCAAAATCTGTCACGCGAGTTTCTGAAAAAAGAATGTAATTCCTGCTAATGCCCGTCAAACTCTAATTATAGTTTAAGAATTCCTCACACGCACTTCTTGCTATGAATTTCGAAATAGAATCCAGCATACGTACTCTCTGTTCCGTATTTAGATTTACAATCCAGCATAGGTACTCTCTGCTCTGTATTTAGATTTACAATCCAGGATAGGTTCTCTCTGTTCCGTATTTAGATTTACAATCCAGCATAGGTACTCTCTGTTCCGTATTTAGATTTGGAATCCAGCATAGGTACTCTCTGTTCCGCATTTAGATTTACAATCCAGCATAGGTACTCTCTGTTCCGTATTTAGATTTACAATCCAGCACAAGTACTCTCTGTTCCGTATTTAGATTTACAATCCAGCATAGGTACTCTCTGCTCTGTATTTAAATTTGGAATCCAGCATAGGTACTCTCTGCTCTGTATTTAGATTTACAATCCAGCATATAGGTACTCTCTGTTCCGTATTTAGATTTACAATCCAGCATTGGTACTCTCTGTTCCGTATTTAGATTTACAATCCAGCATAGGTACTCTCTGTTCTGTATTTAGATTTGAAATCCAGCATAGGTACTCTCTGTTCTGTATTTAGATTTACAATCCAGGATAGGTACTCTCTGTTCTGTATTTAGATTTACAATCCAGCATAGGTACTTCCTGTTTTGTACTTAGATTTAGAATCCAGCACAGGTACTCTCTGTTCTGTATTTAGATTTAGAATCTAGCATAAGTACCTCAGATTTAAAGTTTAAGTTCAACAATAGGACTGGGCTAAAAATCGATATATCGCGACATATCGATTTAACGCCTATATCGGCAAACCGATACAGCAACTTTCATTGCAAGCGATGCATCACAAATCTGATTTAAGCCGTCGAGTGAAGAAGACGATATAACGATATAGCGATACACGCAAGGACTTTCTCTTACGTTCCGATGCCAACTCGCGCTGTGGAAGACGATATTGTTTCGTTATGTTGAGACGGCCTTGACTGATGAGCGGTAGAATCAGAATCACTTTTGAGACCTTATATCGTTATATCAAATGTTCGTTTTCGCACCTTCGCGATTTGAAATCGTTTCTTGTAGATTATTTTCAATGGGATTAACTTCGTGATCGCCGTCGTAACCTTGTTCTGAACGCAATCTATTATTGAAAAGAATTTATAATGAAAAGTTTCTTCATTAATTAGGTAAGTTTTTTATTTATTTTCTGACAAAACTTTTTTTATATTTTTAAATGTGAAAATTATCGGAAATCTAATTTAAGGCACCCATAAGGAATTAAATTACAAAGTAAATAAATTTGTTAGGTTATTTTTTTACTTTCATTTTTCTGAAATATTGAAGNTTTTTTTTGGTGCCGTGTAAGAGAAATATCTATATAGATATACAGTCAAAAACCCGTTAACTCCAGGATAGAGTGAAATCGCTCCCATGCATAGAGAGTGAACCAAAAGAAGAGTTTTTTCACATAAAATACATAGACCGAATTTATCTATAGAGAATGGAATCTCAGTTATCCATCCCTCAATAAAGGCCCCATCTCTACATTTTTTTTTGTTTTTTATGTGTCATTTATTTAAATAATGTGTCATCAAAGGAAAAATGATTGTTTGCAGTACGGATAGAGGAAACTCCCGGTTATAGTGTCGGTCCCTAACAACGATATATAAGAACAAACTTATAAAAGTCAAAACACGGAAAAAAAGTTATTTTGCATCAAAGTAAATTTTTCTTTTGACTTGATTTTTTTTTTTCGAAAGGAATTTTTTTTATTCATTTAAATTTAGTATCGCGTAAGATTCATGGTTTCGAACTTTTGCATGAATTCAGAATCTGTCACGCGAGTTTCTGAAAAAAGAATGTAATTCCTGCTAATGCCCCCGTCAAACTCTAATTATAGTTTAAGAATTCCTCACAGGCACTTCTTGCTATGAATTTCGAAATAGAATCCAGCATAGGTACTCTCTGTTCCGTATTTAGATTTAGAATCCAGCATAGGTACTCTCTGTTCTGTATTTAGATTTAGAATCCAGCATAGGTACTTTCCGTTCTGTATTTAGATTTAGAATCCAGCATAGGTACTCTCTGTTCTGTATTTAGATTTAGAATCCAGCATAGGTACTTCCTGTTTTGTACTTAGATTTAGAATCCAGCACAGGTAGTCTCTGTTCTGTATTTAGATTTAGAATCTAGCATAGGTACTCTCTGTTCTGTATTTAGATTTAGAATCCAGCATAGGTACTCTCTGTTCTGTATTTAGATTTAGAATCCAGCATAGGTACTCTCTGTTCTGTATTTAGATTTAGAATCCAGCATAGGTACTCTCTGTTCTGTATTTAGATTTAGAATCCAGCATAGGTACTCTCTGTTCTGTATTTAGATTTACAATCCAGCATAGGTACTCTCTGTTCCGTATTTAGATTTACAATCCAGCACAGGTACTCTCTGTTCCGTATTTAGATTTAGAATCCAGCATAGATACTTTCCGTTCTGTATTTAGATTTACAATCCAGCATAGATACTTTCCGTTCTGTATTTAGATTTAGAATCCAGCATAGGTACTCTCTGTTCTGTATTTAGATTTAGAATCCAGCATAGGTACTTCCTGTTTTGTACTTAGATTTAGAATTCAGCACAGGTAGTCTCTGTTCTGTATTTAGATTTAGAATCTAGCATAAGTACCTCAGATTTAAAGTTTAAGTTCAACAGTCGCACTCGAAGTTTTTTCTTCAAAAAAATGGTAATTTCTTATAAACAAAAAGGTGCAAGTGAGAAGTTTATGACTAAAAGCAGTGTGTTCATTAAAAAAGATAATAAAATGACTTTTATAAATATCATTTATTTGCTTCCAAAATTTAGATGTCGTGTTCATTGCTTAAAGTGAAATGAAACATTTGATAAGGAATACTTTTTATTTCGTGTAGAAAATTGAGTCGTTTTTTTTAATAATCTATCGAGAACGCATATTGGATTGCCACAGTTAAAACATTTACTTGGACAGATATTAAAATACTCATCTACAGCATGAAGTTTTTCTTATAGGTTTTTATTCTGATGTACTATAACGATATTTCATATCCAACAAATTGATATTTTAAATATAGGTATTAGCTATTTTTGAATTCTTTTAAATTTCTTTATTTTCGTATTTTTGTAATATTAAAATTTTTAATTTGATTTTTATTATTAATTCGGGTTAAAATTAGTACAAAAAGATTCTAAACTAATAAAATTCATAAAAATTAAAATAACAGATTCAGAAAACTATTTTGAACAGAATTTTGTTAAAGACTAACAGAATCCAAAATAATGTGAAACTCCAAGGAAAAATTATTTTCTTTCTACAATAGCTTTTAAAATATCTGCCAAATATTTAGAAATAAATTAAAAAATAGTTTAAAAAAATAGCTTTTATTCCTCTTGTGGCGAAATTCTTTTCGAAATTAACAAGAAAAGTAGCTAAGATTAGCGCAAATATAATGTAAAACGTGCTACCATTAATAGAGTTGGAAATTGAGGACAAATTTCAGTCGAAAAATAATTTCCGTGAGTTTACGGTGCATTTTCGATGTAGTCCCTAAAAAGAATTCTTATCGGTTGAAAAACTTATATTAGAATCGTGAAAGGCAACAGAAACAGATGACATTTGTAAAAGTAACAATGTATACGCACAAAAAGTCACGGCCCTGTGTTTCATTTTCTTCCTACAATAAATAAAAAAATTTCTCGCTATGCGATAAAAACTTCAAATCTTTTCAACAAATATTAAGCAGTTTTGTTCTCTTCTTATATGCATTGCAAAAATATTTCAAATGCATCCAATTTTATGTTTCATAACCGTCGTTGAACAGCTGACCCAATTTTTGGGTTTACGACTTCTAATGCTCAACTTCGTAGCATTGTCATTTCGAACCCGATCCGGAAATTCTCCCGGATCAAGTATTGGGAGAAATTTGCCTTCGTAGAGGACATTTTGATGGAACTAACTGGCATTTGCGTTACATTGGGAGGAAGACCACGAAAACCTTCTACGGTTAGCCTGACAGCGAAATGATCCATTTACCACTGAGAATATTTCCCTTCAGCAGTGTGGTTCTGTGCAAGCCGGAATTCGTATCGAAAAACCATCACCGGGATTCGAACTCGGTTCACCTCATTGTAAGGCTCTATCTCCCTGAGCCGTTCATTCAATTAATATAGAAAATATTGTTCTAAAATCTATTAATAAATAACAATTTATTTACTTGAAAGCAAAAAGTAATTAAAATGTATCACAAAAATCGGCCAAACCAATACGAACACATTTTGTTTCGTTTTTGATACCACTATTTAGCACTTTACTTATGTTTTCTAAACATTTTACTTTTTTTAAATTTAAATTTTATAAAAAAAAAACACAAAACATTTTATTTCTACCAAAATATTGTATTTTCAAAGTGAAAACAATTTTTGACAGCTAAAAGATTCGAGGATGCTTTTGAGAGATGCAATCAAACCATTTTTTATAATTATTTCATTCAAATTAAAAAAAAAGCGCAAAATATTTCATTTTTCTACCGAACCATTTTATTTTGCAGATAGAAATAGTTTTTGATATCTAAAAGAGTCTGTTCTCCAATAAAATTTTCGAAGAAAGCTATTACAGAATGATAATTCCAAACGCTTCCGAATGATGATTCATCAATGATGTATCATTTATAATTCTAACATGAGATCATTCGGAAATAAAAAAACAATTTTCGGTAATGCAAAACAGAAAAGTTCTGAGAAACGCGAAAGCATGAGGTATACTCCATGAAGATTTTTTTTACAATCGTAAAACTGAGAAAGATTGCAGTAAATCTAATTTTCAGAAAGTATAAATTATTTTTCGCTACGAGTAATTTATCCTCTTCTTTTGTTACCACCCACATGCAAATCACTTTCTTTTTCGAGATATTTGTCACATTTTTTTACAGAATTTTATCATGCAGTTAGGAAGCATAAGTAATACTTCTAAAGTAATATTTAAAAAAAAATCTTCTCTCCGCTTGTTTATACCTCTCTATAGATTCTGTAAGAGATGTAATATTTGAAAGAACTGTATCAATTGTTATTCACTGCAAGTTTAACAAAAATGTATTTTACATTCGTGAGTTCAAAATGAAGAATAAAACAAAGAAAAATTATAGACATATGAAGAAAAAAAAGGGGCGGGGGAAAATAATAAATTTAAAAAAAAAAACAGTTCTTTAAAGAAAAAAATTTAAAAAAAAGGGATGAAATTTTATTTAAAAAACCGTAAAAAAAAGATATAATCGATTCAGAATCAGCCCACTCGATTATATCCGCAAAACAAAGTGCTTTCTGATATTGTATCAATAATATACATANATATATATATATATATATATATAAAGAGAGAGAGTGAAAAAAAGGGGGCTTGTGGTATGAGAAAACTATAAAAGTATAAATTGGGTGACCACATACTTGCTACCACGTCATGTTCTTAATTGAATTTATCTAACACGGCGAATATAAAATAATTAAATATTTAAATGTGCGCAATAAACTATTTTCTTTTTGTTCAAATAGAGCTGTAAATTAGAAATTATCTTTTAAATATGTGAAAAACTTAATCGCTTAAAATAAAATTTAAAACGCTAACGCTTAAACCCATCAAAATATTCCATTTCGTTTTTCGGTCATCCGTGTTTAATGAATAAATTAATATTTGAAAAAACTGTATTAACATGCAAGTGTCGTTCCACTACAGAACTAACAAACACTTGAGTGGATGAATAAGAAGTATTTTACGAACGATTTAAAATTTCAACAAGATATAGAAGGTTGAGTGTGAACTGATAGTAGGAATAGGAGATTAGATATTGTCAGAAAACATTTTCATCTAAATTTCCAATTATTTAAAAGACACCGTTTCCAATGATCGCTTCTCATTCATTTTTCTATTTTGTGTCACCGTCATCCTAAATTTACGTACCGTCACGTGGGGCTACTTTGTGCAAATTCGAATTTGGCACTTTTCAAGTGCTGCTATTCAGTATTATGTTTTTTTTTCACGTTAAAAATGCGTGGAATTTGGAGATAGAAGTCTCCTCTATTACTACAAACATTTTTCGAATTTTAAAACAATCTCAGAGTGCGTTTTGTTTATCCAATGTCAACAACTTTCCGAGAACGTCGGACGCCGAGAAGTGTGCGTGGAAACTTTAGCTGTGAAATGCAAAGACGTTGATAAAACAATTGTTGTAAGTAAAAAAATACCTAGAACTAGAAACTACCGCGATTACACTTTAGAAAAGCTGCAACAATGTTTGCAAGCAGTTGCTGGTGGTATGTCGATTGCAGAAGCTTCTCGGAAGTACAAAATCCACAGAAATACTATCTCCTATAAAATTCACAAGAAACACGTGAAACGTGCTCGTAAACTATTATTTTTCTTCTACAAAGATTTTTCTAATGAATTAATCAAACGATTTAACACAGAAAAATATATTTTATAGGACATCAGGTGATTTTGACAGAAACTGAAGAGCAAGTTCTGTCATGTTCATTCAAGGATGTTATGTTCAAATTTAACAATATTATAAATGTTAATGAATGTGTAATAATTATTATGTTTAAAATTTCATCCATTTCAATGTTTAAAAATGCAATGTTTAAAAATGCATTTTACTAAGGTTTGAATTAACTTAGTTTTTTTACATGTCAAAGTTCAAAAACTGCGAAATCCTGCACAAAGTAGCCCTACATGACGGTACCTATTTTTTCAAACGTCGTTCATTTTATTGTGATGAACATATTAACTCAAATTATAAAAATTATAAGTTACGTAAATAGAACGACATTTAAAATTAAGAAAAAAATGGTCGATTTTTAAGAAAATAAAAGAGCAATGAGAGGCAAGATAGGCAAGCCTTCGATAATATTAAAAAAAAAAAAAAAAACCAATTCAAAATTGTATTTATGTTTTGTACTTCCTTAAAGAAGTTTAAAAATGATTTATCAAAACACTTTAAGTAAAAAACGTGCCAAGAGAAAAATATATCAATAAGCAAACTGCATAGAGAATCATTATTTCCTCGGTGCACGCATCTCTTGAAGTAATAATTTCTTTTGAGCAATCATAGGTGAGCATTAAAACAACTGAGATATTTTATTTCCATCTGTAATCGATCGTGGCAGGAGGAAAACTCTTATTTTAGTACACAAATGTTATTACAGCGCCCCCTGCATTCTGTAATCAATACTAGAAGCACGCAATTTATTTCCTGAGCTTATTGTTAAGGAAATATTTTAATTTAGAGAGAAATTTAGAGGAATTATTTACATTCAATGAAAGAAAATGCTTTTGTTTTTAGAAAAAACTATTTATTAAATATTAAAAGAATTATATTTGATGATTATTTTAAAAATTAAAGATAATTAAATCATCCATAAATCTAAAAACAAATTTAAAATTAAGAGTATAATCATAACAGTATAAAAATAACAGTGACGAATAATTAAATCCTTGTGGTATCTCACCAATTTTGAACAAAAAAAATATTTTCCACAGTAAAAATAATTATTAAAATTACAAAAATTAATTAGAATTTTTCCAGTAATCAAAATCACCATTAAGGATATTTTTAAAATCATAGTAATAACTTAAAAGAATATCTTTTAGTTTTATTTTGCATTATAATGTGAATTAAAACGCTTTAATTTTAAAGCACACTATTCTCAGCTACAAAAATAAAATATTAGAAAAATAACATATTAGAATAAAAATTAAAATTGTCTTATAAAATATTTTTGAACATTTTAATCAAGTCGTAAAATAAAATAAAAAAATAAATATACATAAAATGAAACATGCATTCTTAAAAGTGTTTTAAAAAACTCTCTTGAAATAAATTCCTTAAGATACTGCGCAATTATTTCAAAATATCTCTTTCGATAAATTAATTTACTATGAAATATCAGCATTAAACAATCTTCATAAAAGTCTTTTAAAGGACTTTTACAGTACGTCAAACATAATAATTGTGTGTTTACTTCCCAAAGCTATTTTAAAGGACACTTTTACAGAAAAACATGCATAAAAAAAAATTTATCAATAAGAGTTTCTTTCATCATAAAATTATGTTAAAGTGCAAAACCATTTTACTAAGTTCTGATAACCTATTCTCATGCCAATAGTATTCTTTTCTCTAAAATGTTCTTCTTCGAATGCTGCAGTCATTTATTTTATGTCGCACTAGAGATGAACAAGGAAGACATTTTGATCCTTTGTTGAGGGGATGACTCCCCCATAGCATGACGATCGGCGGCCGAATTACGTTAGAACAGTTGAACGAACTATAATTTTACTGCACCCTACTTTAATTGATTTTTGTTCGCTATGACAGATAAATTAAATGAGCAACGTTAACGTGGTAGCATTCGTGAATTAAGTCACCAAATTAGTATTCCTGAAACCACGTATTTATTTTGTTTAGAGTAATTCTTTTAAAATAAATTTCCATAAAATTAAATAATTTAAAATCATTGATAATTGAAATAGAAAAAAAAATTATTTATGTACTGATTAAAAGAAAAGTGGTACTAATTCGTTAATGTAGAAATGTTAAATTATTTTTTTAAATCTATAGAAAGCGTTACGAAATAAATGAGTCATAAAAAGTAACATGAATGGATATTTAGAGAGTCGCAAAATACAATAATTGACACCATGAATGTTTAATCGATATGTATTATTTCATAATCGTCATTGAACAGCCAAATATTTTGGGTTTACGACTACTAATGTTCAACTAAATAGCCCTGTCATTTTGAACCTGATGACATGGATCAAATTTTGGGAGATTCGTGGAAGACTTTTTGATAGAACTAATCCGCATTTGCGTTACGTGGAGAGGAAAAACCACGAAAACCTCTCGCGGTTAGCCTGATAGAAAGGGGATTCTAACCCATAATCCATCTACGACTGAGGATATTTTAACGTCGGTGCAAGCCGGAATTCGTATCACTGGGATTTGAGCCAGGTTCACCTTTACTGGAAGGTGATCGCCCCTGAACCATCACGGTTTAATATGTATTTATTTTTTTTTATATCCTTCGTTGAACCCAATTTTGGATTTACGACTACTAATGTTCAGCTCCGTAACCTTGTCATTTTGAACCCAATCCAGAAGACAAGGAAACTCCTGATTGGTTACGTATATAAGAGCAAACCGGTTTCAGTCTCGTGAAAACTGTATAGAGTATGTATAATCTTTATAATCTTTATATAGAGTATGTATAATCTTTATAACCTGTATAATCTTTAGAGTGTGTCTAATCATTTGGCCAATCACTGTAGATGTCTACTTTTTGAAATCAATTCATTTTTCAATAATTTCTTCTATGAAATTTCATGACATTTTCATTTTTTTACTCATTTAAACATATTTTTTGAAAGCATTTTGCAAGAATTTATGCGTGATGAAGCACTTAAAAATTAAAATTATATTATAATTATTTTTTTTTAAGCATCGTAGTTTAAGCTGATTTTTTTTTTTTTAATTATGATGATTTTGTATCAACTATTAAATAAAATTGCATGAAAATTTGCATGTTATACTTTTTGTGGATGTAAACATGTAGTTTTAAAAATAATTCATTTGTTTAAAATATTTGAAATTATTTTTGAAAATTGTTTACCAAGGTACTTTTCTTAAATGAATTCTTTGATATGCTTCTTGCAAATATTTTTATAAAGAAAAATTTCGTTTCTTGAAAATCAGCGCAAAATCAAATGAAAACATTCTCTTAAAATCCTCTCAATTTCTAGGAAACCAAAAAACATTAATTTGAGTCTTGATAAATATTTTTGGTCAAAATATTTTTTCTATAAAAATTAATTTTTTAATGCAAAACATACTTTTATACTATTTTTAAAATTTAATTAAGATTTGCACTGCCTCTCATGGTTGCGTGCAAAGACGTTTTTCTTCACATTTCAGGTCGGAGTCCATTTGATAAGAATTCCGTCTTCGCTAAGTAAAATATCCTCAGTGGTAGACGAGTCCCTTTGCCGTTAGGCTACCCTTGGGAGGTTATCGTGGTCTTCCTCTCCATATAACGCAAATGCGGGTAAGCTCCGTCAATAAATCCTCCACGAACACAAATTTCTCCCAATGCTTAATCCAGGAGTTCCCTTGTCTTCTGGATTGGGTTCAAAATGACAAGGCTATTGAGTTGAAGCCTAAAAAATCGGGTTGGCAGTTTATAAAATATAAAATAAAATTTTCGTTCGGAAAAAATGAAATTATAAAAGTTCTTTGCATGGCATTTAAAAATAAAATGTTTACATTACAAAAATACCTATACAGTTGCTACATTTCTGAAGGGAAAAATTGAATTTGAGGAAAAATAGGTACTTTATTTACGAGCTGCACATAGAGCTGCATTAGAGCTGCACATATTGCGAAACATCCCTGAGGATGATCCGAAGACATGCCATCGCAATTTCGATCCTCTACCGAGGTACTCTGACAACCTGCGAGCGAAATCGAGCACTTTAAGGTAGAACAGTTTAATGAGGACCGTACCCCCTCGGTCCCTTAGCAGACTGATCATCGCTTTTTGACAGTGATCGATCAGGGAAATCCACTACGGGTCGATGAAAGTTCTCGATAAATCTAAAAACCATCCTTTAAATAAAAACAACATTTTTATTACTTTGTTGCATAAAAGCTTTAAAATGCATTCTCGTGTATTCATGGCAGGGTGCAAAAAATAAGCAACTTTTTAGGAAACTCAAAAATATTTTTAAGCACTCTTATACAGTAACAAAATAATTTTCAAAGACTTCACGTGATGAAATAACTAGTTTCGGACACTTCACTTATTGACTATATTAGCCGTTATAAAATGATCGAGAGATTTTTCGGTTCGATATCAGAGGATGGAAAATGAAGCCTGTAATTGAGAATATTTTGCTAAATGCAACAAGAGTAATCTCACCGAACTCGCGACCATTTCATCAAACAATGATGGAAGCCGAAATAGATTGTTTAAAAAAACGTTGAAAAGAAGCACGCTTTTACATAATACGTGGCAAATATCGACATGATAATGAAAAAAAATTCTCATTTTCGAAAAGGGAAAATGAAGCACTTCTTAAAAACACGCAATGAAGAAAGCACCTTGAAAGGCTTTTAAAAATACGAATATCGAAAATAAGCACCTTTAAGCATTTTTTTTAAACGCTACGCACCATGTATAAGCAATCCGCAATCAATATGAAAAATAAGAATCATTATTGGGCTTGAAATTTATTTCTGAATTATTCCTGCGATTACATTGTTTGTTGCAGCATTCAAATCATCGTTATTTTCTTTACAATTGTATGCCGTGAGGTTAACATTTAAAAATCTATTCTCAGATGTTTGACTCTATTAAAATAGGGTGAAATTATTTAATTAGAACTTTTCTTTGTCGTCCGAAAAATAAATAAACTCGGTATTTTGCATCAGAGTTTACATTGAGAATCGATAAAACTCAAAACACGCAAAGCACTTAGAGAAAATAAGTTTTATTTGGTAACAAGGCCCTTTTGTTAAAATGGTACTAATATTTCATTTCTAAATAAATATTAAGAGAAAAACTTTTCTTTAAATGCTCATGAATTCAAAAATTACAGATATAGGGTGTTATAAAACTATCTGCCAAAAAAACAAATATTTTTCACGATACACAAAGCAAAGGGTGAAATGTTCGTCGAAAAAGACGGAAGTGCAAACGATGTACGGGGTTGCAAACGATAAATTTACCAGGAGCGTTTTTCAAGCCTGGGTGCTGTGTGATTCTTATGAACTATGAAGGCAGTATTTATGTCGCATATTTGAGCATTTTCATTGTATCAAAATTTCCATTCATAAAAATTATTTCTCCTTTTTGCTTTTATTTACAGATTAGGCGTTTTCTCGTGGTTTAAACTCGGCACTCCAAATTATATGTTTAAAATTGTTTCACTATTTATCACTCCTAAAAATTTTAACTCTTATAACATCCTGTATGTATTTTCTTTACTATACTTAAAAGTATTTTGATACAAGTATTATAAATTCCTGTCAATGAAGAAACATTTTTTATTAAATTATAATAATTTTTCTTCTCAAACATGAAATTAATTCATTTAAATTTAATGAATGAATTAATATTTAAAAAAAAACTGTATTAACATTACACTACAAAAGGGTCAAATGAATGGATGAATAAAAAGTATTTAATGAACGAGATTTAAGATAGAGGGAAACTAATAGTAGGAATTGAAGGGGCTGATTTTCTTGCACTTAATAAAAGTCATTGTGGAGAAATCTTCAGAGGAAGGCCCACATCTGGATGATGAGGTTTTCATTTCTAGTTAAATAAGTACTTTTTAGGTACTTTCGCGTCATTTACGCGACAAAATATGAGGATGGTAGTAAAACTCAAGCAACTCAAAAATATGTGCCCATTTTTCAAGATTTGCCTGGCGTGAAACTGGAAACCAAAAGTGATTTGAAATGTTCCATGGCCATAATATTAGATGCACTCTAAGATTCTATGTAAAATGATAATTATCAGGGGATATTCTAAACAGCTTTATTGTTTTTATGTGACTGTCTGCACTTGTTTACCTTCGTCAATCAATTGTTTAACATTATAATGCAATACGTCAAACATAAATACAAATAGGAAGTATGCAAAAAATATCCCGAATAAAAACCCATGGCATGTATTGCCGATAAACTCGGGCAAATCGTGCCATTATTAAAACACTACAGTGCGTCTAATAAGTTGATCTAATTATTATAATATACTAATACAGGGTGTTCCTAAAATGTATGTCAAAAATGTACAGGTGGGGACTTAAATAAGCATATTTCGTATAGGATTGTGTGTGCGGCAATGCCGCCTCGAGTCGGTAGGGAGCGCTGATGACTGCGGCGTATAAAAGCGCTTGCTAGCTGGATTCCCGCACGGATCTCAAACAGGATCTCATCGTTTCACCAATATGGAGCTTGCATTTCATGGTTGGGGCTGCACAAGGAAACGAATTAGCTGCTCAGAGGATGTATAGGGAGCGTCAGAAATCACCTAGACGCTGTCTACGACCAGCAATGGATAGGACGGGGTGGTCCAGCGCGTTCTCCTGATTTAACCTGCTTGGATTTTTTCTTTTGGGGTCATATTAAAAGCCTGGTGTGCGAGAGTCCCATCAAGAAGATCTTGTTGCCAGCTTGTCTGTTGCTGCTTTACATGTGCTCGACATGCCTAACGTCTTTTCTAATGTACGTCGATCCATGCGCCGTCGCTGTGAATCGTGTATCGATGTTGGTGGCTGCTCTTTCGAACACCTCTTGTAAACTGTTGATACATTTTTATTTTCCTTTTTCTTTACTCGTCTTTTCAGTTTCCTCTGATTCATACTGCTTTACAAGCTAGTGCTTTAATGTGCCATTACCGCACACACATTCCTATTCGAAATATGCTTATTTATGTCCCCTCTACCTACCTTTACATTTTTGACACATATTTTAGGACCACCCTGTATAATACCTGATATAATAAATATTCTATATTTATATAATATTTCGTCTCATTTATCCAATAGTCAAATTTATACTATACAGGGTGTCCCATAAGGTCGTTTACAAACTTAACATGGTGGTTTGTCATATCATGATGAACAAGATTTACATAGGAACTTGTGTCCGAAAATTAAAACTGAGACCGCTAGAGGGCGATAAGTACAGGTTTGGATGAGGAGAAAAGAAATGATATCGATAGCGGTGTTAATATGATTTTTATTATAAAACATCATTACATCACAGCAAATGCTCAAAATTCCTTCCATTCGCCACAATGCACGTTTCACAGCGTCGGCGCATGGATTCACGAACCCGTTCAAATTGGCCAGGAGTGTCACGGACACGTGCTGCCGCTTCCGCGATCCTGGCGATAAGATCCATGTCCGATGTTACAGGTGTCTCGTACACTATGGACTTCATGTGTCCCCACAGGTAGAAATCCAGGGGAGTCAGGTCGGGGGATCGCGGCGGCCATGGGACTGGTCCGCCTCTACCGATCCAGCGATTAGGATAAATCCTATCGAGGTATTCTCGGACAGCGTAGCTAAAGTGGGCAGGCGCTCCATCATGCTGAAACCAGATGTTTCGGCGTGTAGTGGCTGGAACGTCACCCATCAGATCCGGCAAAACTCTTTCTAAAAAAATGCGATTGGTATTTTCGTCGAGGCGTTCAGGTAAAAGGTAAGGGCCTATCAACATGTCACCGATAATACCAGCCCAAACGTTTACGCTGAAACGTTGTTGATGTGCATGGGCACGTGTACATCTTGGGTTTTCATGCGNGTGCAGAATTCATGTCGTTAACACGGGCATCGGTATTCACATTTCAAGAGCATCAAAAGAGATGTAGAAAAAAAGTTGACATTGTCGAAATTGAATTTATAGCCAAGAAATGTGCGACAGTTGATGACTTATCGCATTCTTGATACATATCTATCGTGTTCGTTTAGTCAAAAGTTTTACGAAATTATTACTTGAGAACCATTTTTTGACTTTATTACATATTTTTTTTTTGTAGTTTTTAATCAAATATGTTCGTTTCTTTTTCAATGGAAGTCAAGTTATTAACGTTAAACAAAGCATCTTTTAAAGCTTTTTGCAATATGGATTTTATCGAAAATAAAGATCCTCTCTGACGATCAATATTATGGTCAATAAATTTTATGATAAATGACATTCAGCAATTTAGAGCCCTATTCTTTCTAAAATGCTGTTGAACAGAAGCATGTTTAAAATCTCTATTGCAATTATCGTTCGAAATAAAAACAATGTAATGTAAAGGCACGCAAAACAACTATTACTAAAAAGCTGATTGTCAAAAAATGTAAGCGGACCAACAACGTTATCTAAATAAAAACAAAATGTAATAAAAAACAGATTATTAACATGACGTAAAACAAATAACAATTTTTAAACATAACAAACTTTAGTATAATAAATTCCAATAATAATAAATAAATTTATATGAGTAAAAAATAATAGAATAAACGGACCCATCTGACTAACATAATTCATTTCTGATATAAATTTGTTATATAAGAAATGAATTTATATAAGTAAGAAAATAGTAGAACAAACGAATCTCTAATAATAAGGAACAAATTTATATAGGTAAAAAATTAGTAGAATAAACGAACCTATAGCAAAAAGAAAAGAAGAATTTATGTGAGTAAAAAATAGTAACAGTAATAAGAAATGAATTTATATTAATAAAAAATTTAATTTTAACAGATAATATCTCTAAATACTCCACGCTTTAAACAAAAGATGAACAAAACAGTTTTACACACTTTTGTTATAGTTAAAGCTAGAATAAAAAGCTACCAATACAGTCATCTTCATTTGCATTCTGTAACTAGAATGTAAATCATCTGGAAAAAGGTGGAAAAAAGAGCCTCAATCGATGGCTTATTATGACATGAGCCTTAAAATTTCGTGCATTCTCTGAAAAGAAGAAAAGTATGTTTCCATGGTGATGCGATTTCAAATTGAGAATGCATGACAGCCAGAAATTGGTTGAGCGACTTTTTAAAAAATAAACACGCTCAGAAGACATTCCACCGAACGTTGCCTAACTTTAACCGCAAAAGGTTTTTTTTAAAGGTACGTCTCCTACCTTAATTTATTAAGGTAAGACTTTCCCAGGAAAATAATTTATTCTAGTCGGGGACTCCATTATTTCGGAAGTAAAGAATAATATAAGTAATGTTTCAAAAGTTATAAATAAACTGTGATTGAAAAATAAATATTCTTTAAGCATACAGATATTTTTAAAAATTAATAAATAAACTGTCATTGAAAAAATATTATTAATACTTCATTTTTATATCTTTAGCAAATGATACATTTTTATATAAAAAATACATTTTGGTAATGCCTTTTTGAGTTTTAATTAAAAAAGAATCAATTATAATAATGATCAGAATTTTATGGCATCCAATAAAAGTTAACTATTGAAAAAAAAAAACTTTTCATTGTATTTATAACCAAATCGGTGGAGTTTGTATTGTTAATGTTTTATTAAAAAGTAGTTCTATTATTACTAAGTAAACATTGATTTCAATTTATATTTAAACATTAAATGTATTTTATTTCCATTTTGTAGTTGAAGAAATGAAATTTTTCAAAACTATATTTGCTACAAAAGAAGAGATCTTATTACAAATATATTCTTTAGGGAATATTCTGAAATAAGAAGTTAAATAAATAGTTTTCTGTTTAGTTTGGAAAATAATATTGGTTTCTTTAAATGTAGATTTTCTGAAGATGAATCATTATTTTTATTTTATTATAACCATCGTTGAACAGCCAACCCAATTTTTGGCTTTGCGGATCTAAACCCGCACGTTTAACTCCGTAGCCTTGGCATTTTGAAAACAATCCAGAAGACAAGGGAACTCCTGGATCGAGTATTGGGAGAAGTTTACGGAGGACATTTTGATGGAACTAACGCACATTTGCATTACGTGGAGAGTAAGACCACGAGAACCTACCACGGTTAGCCTGACGGCAAGCAGACTCTAACCCATGATCCGTCGACCACTGAGGATGTTTCACGTCAGCACTGTGGTCGGTGAAGCCAGATGCGGAATTTTTATCGACTGGAATTGGATCCTGGTTCAGCTCATTGGAAGGCTCTATCTCCTGAGCCATCGTGGCTCTAGATGAATTATTAGGAAATTTTCGGGTTCTCTTTATGCTTTATTACTTCGTTATGGAAGGTCGCAAAATATTCAAATTAAAGTTTAATTAGCATGGAGTTAAAATTTAACTTATAGTAAAAAAACTAAATTTCTATTAATGTTAATTTAGACAGTAAGTATATAGTGTCACATTTATAGTTCTCAAAATAATGTTCAATTAGAACAAGTATAAATCTTATCATAGTAATATCTTATCATAATCTTATCATAAATTTATCATAATATTTATATTATAGTTAAATTAGATCTTTAAGTTTAAAATATCAGATTAAGAATACAAATTAAAGTATATCTGAACCAAGTATGGAATGAAAAGTTTATACAACACGGCATTTGAATTAATTTCAAATTAGATAAAATAAAAGAAAAACGACCGAATTTATCGGAAAATAGCCCGGATATAACCCAGCTATTGGAATCTGAAGAATTGATGAGGGTGAGATTTTTTTAAAAAAAAACCTAGTAAAAACCAATTTAATAGCAAAGTGAAGGCATTTCTATTAATTGCCAATCAAACTTCTCTCTGTTGCATTAGCCAATCAAACAGGTTTGGACACATTTTAATCACCTAATTCACCCGATTTTAATATCCTTATTATTAGTATTAATTGCCGTGATATTCTCTGAGGTGTCTCATCCAATTTCATGGACATATGTTCCTTCTAAGCTCACAACGGGCTGTTACTGGGTGTAAGAAATGAATACTTGATCGATTATCTTAGGAACTTCTAAATCGATTTTAATGAAATTTGATGTGTGCATACAATACAAAACCATTCCAACAATTGTAATACGCAAGCATGATCGTGCGTTGGAGTCGGAAGGTATGAAACAGCGGTTACAGAACAACAACAAAAAAATGGTCTTCCCCTCTTACAGAGATATACAAGTCCTGCATTCATACTTGAAATAATATCATTTACTGAATTGTCCTTCCGACTCCAACGCACGATCCTCATGCATTACAATTGTTGGTTATTTGTTTTGTATTGTATGTACACATCATATTTCCTCAAAATCGGCCTAGAGATCAAGTCTGCAAATTCTCTACATTACTTTAAATAATAATTAGCTACTCCAATACTTATTTATTTCGTTTTTTAAAAATATATATTCATTGCGGAGGAATGCTCTTTAAATGCGGCCAAATTTTTCTCGGTTGTGGCGAACAAAAAAAAAAGAATAAATTAAAATACTCCATAAAGAGTGAATGGGAATTGAAAAGTGCATACCACATTGATTAAAGGCAATTACATCAAGAGTTCTGTGTCAAATCAAAATGTTCCCACTCGTGAATTCATTAATTCAAAAAATTAATCAAATAATTCTTTTTTTTTTACCGATTATCAGTTTCGTTGGAGCTGGTCACTTAGCAACAGTGAATGAAAGCTTTTGTCAATGAATGTTGTGATGGAATTGGAAGGATACCAAGTTTTAGATTTGATCGAGGTATTATTTGGAGTGACACCAAATATTTTTAACTATACTTATTTCATTATATTTATTTATGGACAGTTTGAAGAACTGATATTAATAATATGAATAATTTCTTATCTACTCAATTGTTGTTTCATGTTTATACAATTCCCACAATAGTTCCCTAAAATTTGTTCAAATTTTCAATCTTTAATAAAAATACTTCATTCAAGTTGTAATACATTTCTTAAACTCGTTGTGTTAATACAGTTTTTGTTTCAAATATTAGTTCATTCATTAAATAGTCAAAAATGAAATGGAATCTCATGGGTTAAGCGTTAGTCATTGTTTTAAATTTTACTAGAAGTTATTCAGTTTTTCACATATTTTAAAGATAACATCAGTGATAATTTCCGCTAAATTATAGCTCTTACTGAATAGAAAAAAATAGTTTATTGCGCACATTTAAATATTTAATTATTTTATACTAGCCACCTAAGGCGGCCAGCTGTCCGCCACGCTAAAGGTTTTCACAAATAAAATTTTTTAAATCATAGCAGGAAATCTGAAGATTAGTGGACAATTAAAGTGTTCCTGTCCTGCAATTTTGTCTTCATATCCAGTTCTGCTGCAGATGTGTTATAGCTCTTGAGGATGTTTGAAGATGTAACTTTGCTATGGTAACCTAAGGCCTATGGGAACCTAACCTATAATATAACTATCAGGTGGAGACATGTTCTTTTTTTTTAAAAAAAAGGCCTCAGAAAACAACGCTTAAGAAAAAAAAACTAAAATGCTAAATACATGAAAAGAACACGAAAACGAATTAATTTTTTATGGTATCAATTTCTATTTCTATATCGCTACAAAAATTTTAGTCTTCGCTTAAGAAAAAAAAATAGAGCGTGGAAAGAAGAAGAAAAACTTATTATAACAATTATGAACAGCGACAAATATATCAAAGCGAAGCGTTCTATTTACGTATCGAATATGTTGCCACATTTTTAATACAAAAGTTAAACTTTTCTCCACTTTGATAAATGTAAACTAATGCGAACCTTACAATTAAATTATTAATTCCTTCGTATATTATTGGTTTAAGTTGTCGAAAATTAATATTTCAATTGTAAGGTTCGCATTAGCATACATTTATAAGAGTGGAGAAAAGTATATGCATTTTTTAATAGTTTTTTTGAATATGGCTCTTTGAAGACGAAAAAGCATATATTTTCTTACAAAATGACTTATAACTAAAAAACTAATCCAAATTTTTGATAAAGAAAATAAATACTTCTTCATTATGTCAAAACACAATTATGTGCCGAGTTTCGTGCCTGGGCGAGGCTTCTGGGGCGATATATTGTAATTACAGACAGCCGCGTTTATTATTATGTATAGTTTCACTGTGTCAGATAAATTCAATAATGAACATGACGTGGTAGCACGTTGTGGTCCACGTCGACAAATTTATAATTTCATATCTTGTTCATATTTTCATTCGTTAATAAAAGACTTTTTAGTCAACTTCAATGACATTTTTGTAAACTTTGTAGTTGATAACACTTGATGTTTATACAGTTTTTTTTCAAATATTAATTCACTCATTAAATGTAATTCATTAATTTTAGTTTTATACGGGAGTATATACATCTTTATATAAATTGTAATTGTTTATAAGAAAGTAACTAAAATAAAAATGTCAGATATTTAAGGATTAAACAATAGCCAATAAAATGTTTTTTGATGTAAAAATATGTTCATTCTTTCTATTTATTTTGCTAAAATCAAAACAAAATAACATTATAAAGGTATTATCCCTTTATATGAGCTAATCAATTTTTCGTTTTCAGTATTATAATGAGCAATTTTTTTTTTCTAATGACGATTAAAAAAAAGTGAAGAAAGAAAGAAAAAAAACTGTCACGGAAGGATTTTGTTGTGAGAATGACGAAAACATTTCAGACAAATTGATTTTTTCGGAGTTTCTTAAATACCCAAGTTAATTGTATTGCTCAGTGAGAAAATCCATTTCTAAGAGTCTTTCAAATGACTTGTTCTTTTGCAGTTTTTTTTATGGGTAAAAATCTCGATTATTTGATTTGAGGTTTATTTATTCACTTATTAATGTTTTGTAGAAGAAAAGAATTGTAAGAATATTGTTTTAGTCAGAAAGATTAACAAAGTATAAATTTATCTTGATTTACTATCGTAGAATTTGAATATTATTCATGATATGTTTAGAATCAAATGGTTCTTTAAATGGGAGCATTACTTTCAAAATGTGACAAAATAATATACGACAGTTCGTTTTTTCTGCAACTGAAGGAATTACTAAGTGGCATTTTGAAATATGTTTAAGAATTACATATTGAAATAATATGTTGCACAGATTCAGGGAAATATTTAGGCTGCTTTCTTTGTATGATTTACATGTTTCGATACTCTCTGAAATTCGGAAATTCCACATGAAAAGTCACTCAACATTTTCTTCAATGACGACATTTATCACTGTGGTTTCATTGTTTTCTTATACATATATCTGATACGATACTCTCTTTTTAAACAGAGCTCGTAAGATACCGAAATGGTGGCACAAAAACTTAAAGAATAAAATATTCAATCACATTAATTCAAAATATCTATTCTCAAAATTTTAACTTTAAAGTTGAAGATAACTCAGAGTTACAATATTGATGCAACGGTTCTCTTACTTTTTTTAAAGAGCACATGAATCCTGCTTAAATATTAAAATGCATATGTTTACTTTTACGAGCTTTAAATTCTGATCAAAATAATGATCGAAACCGAAAAGTATAATTGATTATAAAAACTTCACTGGCATCAAAATATATGAAGAGGGAAAATAAAAGTTGATATGCTTCGAGCGTCCAAATATAAGCGCCCATTCTCAAGACTCGTCAGGCGGGAATGACGTTTATTATTGAACAAGTCTAGCATCTATTATTTTTTAAATCAATGAATTTCTTATCTTTTCGATTGTTGTTGGGAATTTAGTAACACTATATAATTTAATTACTTTACTCGATAGTAAAATAAGTTTTACGTAAGATAAAGGCTCTTATTTTTAAAAAATAATAATTAGTCACTACTTTCTAAAAAAAATCAATGCTGTACAATGTTTTTTACAACCAGCCTTAATAAAAGTCCTTTAGAACATAATATATTCCATTAACTATTGAAAGTCGAATATGAAAATCAAATGTCCCCTCGCACCAGGAATCGAAATTAAATAGTTACAAGGACAACTATTTCAAACAAGTTTCAGTCCTATTCGAAGTTATTTGAAAATAAATTTTTTATTTATAGATTCTAATGTTCATTCTTCATATATTTTAGGGTATACTTTAAGCGTTTTTCGATCGAGTTTATTTTTACACCCTTATTTGCTTAAAATTATTAAATAATTTCCTTAAAATAAATTATTTAAGCTATATGATTTATTTAAAGCAATCATAATGTAATAGTAAACGTGGCTTCCACCGCATAACTTTAACCTTGATACGGCTATCATTAAGTTAATAGAATAAGCTTTGATAAATAATATTTAAATTTTTTCTCGTTTTCAAGGAATTATATGTTTCGTCCAAACAGATTTAAATTCTGGAAGTAACGAAATTTATTGAGTAGGTTCCTTGGAGCAATATCATTTTTATATGTAGGAATATTTTTTATTCACAGTTTCTATAAAAAGTATGTTAACCTTCAATATGCATATTTTTTTTAATCAAAATAAGTGCGAAAATTGCGTATTTTTTATTACATTTTTCAAATCAAATGATGATTCTAAAATTGGCACGGCTTCGGAATTTTTTTTACAAATTTCAATTTTTAATATTTACTGTTTAACAAAATAAAACACTTTCTAATAACAAATTATGCTATAATAATTTCTTGAGAATTGTGCTAAAGTTGAAAAATAATTTTAACAAGAGTAAATTTTTTTAACATCCTCTTTTAAGAGAGCAGATTTTTTTCTAAAATTAACGGAGTAATATATAAGTTTAAATGTAAAATTGCGGTTCGAATTTGTACATTTCAAAAAACATACAAACAGTTGTGTGACTTGCACTAATGTGTATTTAACAAACCAAACAAATAAGAAACAATAAGGAAAATAAAATAAATAATTTGTTAGTTCAATCTCAGAGGTTATTTATTATGATCAGTCAGAGATTTTTCACTGAATAATTTTAATATAGAAAATCAGCTAACAAGCTATATTTCTCCAAAAAAACTTTGCAATTACTTACAGCGAGTGTTAATTTAAAGAATAAAAGATTAAACAGAATAGTTAATAGTGGTAGCATAAAGAAAGAGTAAAAAATATAATACTGAAATAATTAGTTCTGTGAAGAGGCAAATAATATGTTAGGATGACATTTAAGATATATTTTAAGAGACTTAAAACTAAATGTCTCGTTATGTTCGGTATCTTTTATACTCTTTTTGTAGTAACTTATAAAATTTCAACGCTATTTTAGATAATCTATGTTGAAGTCAATAGAAACAATAAATCAATAATTATCTTCGAAAAAATAATGTGCTTAGTATTTTGCATCGAATAAATTTAAGCAGCAAAATGTTTTCTTAACAAGATTTTATTCTCAGCTAGCAGACACTAATTCTAGGTTTTCCTTTAATGAAAACAATAATTAAAAGAGGACTTTTTCTTTAAAGGAAAACCTAAATTAAAGTACAAAAAAATATTTATTAGTATATTAATGAAAAAATAATATACGTGGATTTTATATATATAAATGATTTTATATTTATAATGATATATTTATAAATGTTAAAATTTAATTAAATCGTTGGTAAAATAGTCCTGCGAAACAGGCGTGAACGGGTAATTTAAGAATTTATTTAAAGATATAGATTGTATATAACATGTTGAGAAATTAAAAATGTTAACTACGTATTTGTATTAATAACTATAAAATATATATTAAAAAAATTGATAAATACATTATTCCAAATCTATACATACGTAGGTATATTATTGAAAATGAATTATTGAAAAACCAAACTAAAAAATAAAATATAATCACATTAAATATAATCAAAATCTGATGTATAATCACATTCTTTCAGAAACATGCTTTTATAAATCTCGATATTCGTTGAGTAAAATGTTTTTTATTCAATAATATGTTTTATTTAAATTTCCTTACTATATATAATGCGTATAAATTTTTAGAGGACTAAAAAAGAAACATCGTAATTTATAATTTAAAAAAAAGATTAGCAGTCGGTAATTAGCGAAAAAAATATATATGAAACTTTACGCTTCGCACGTGTAAGCCAAGTTCCTCGTAAGTTAATCAAATTTAAATATTAATCGTCCTGTTTAAATATTTCTTCATTGTCGCTAAATTATTATTTTTTAAATAATTAATTTAAATTTTTTTTGGTTTCTACTAAAATATACTACATCAATAAAAAATATGTAGATTATTATGGTATGAAAAATGTATACCTCATAATTTTAATTTGTTTCATCCTCAATTAAATTAAATAATAAATAATTATTAAAAACTATTTTTGCACGAAATTATCTTTGGCTAAATGGGTTTTATGAGTGGGGGCAATTTCTTTCTTAATCGCTTAATTACTTTTAAAAATATGACTAAAAACGCAAAAAGTGATATTGGCATTACTTTGAATCGAACCTGACCAAAAAATTGGAACCTCATTTCCCAGATTGCTGCTACCCCCTATATTTTGAAGATTAAGAATCCTTATATGTAAAAAAAATGTATGTTTATTCAGAGAAAGTACGTTTTTGCGTCCGTTTTATAACTTAATGAATAGTTAGCAAGAAATAATTAGCATATTTTAGGTCACACCCCAGTACCCATTAAGGTTGACACATAGTACCTGAAAATCCGACTATTAGAAAGGAAGTTATTCAGGGCGATATCTTTTTTTTCCCCTCACTGTACAGTGTATGCCAAATAAATTATCTCCCTTATTTTGCCATTACTATACTCAAAGAAAACTAAATGAGAACTAAACATACCTAAACACCTGGTTACTGTACACCTGAACAAGAAACAAATATCGAATAAATAAGGAAATGTCCGATGCAATAAAAGCCAGTTCTCATTATTGCTGAAATATGAACCTTATTTTATCTGACTTAATTTTTGAGGTTGCATGTCCAATCCTTTAGCACCAATATTATGTCAAGTTTCAAAAATGGCAGATTCTGCCACAGACTGAAACTATGATATACAACCATTACATACAACCTTTATATATACAAAGGTTATATAAAGGTCGTATGTAAAGTCTAAAAAAGGTCATTCATGATACACTGTTAAAATTTTCATTCTAAAATTATGGTAAAATAACTGGTCTGCCCATCCAATTAACCGTAAAGTTTACGGCAATAAGCAATTCTTTCCTTTATGGTTTTTAGTAAAGTATGGTTATAAAATCATGAATACAAAACTATACGGTTTTTTAACAGTTTGCATTTTTCAAAAACAGGAAGAAAGAAAACTAATTCTTTAACTAAACATAAGAGCTCGTAAGGTAGTGGGAGAGTGTCGGAAATTGAAGGGAGGGACTGTGTCGGTCATGGGATGGACAGATAAAATATGATACGCAGGTGCAAAGTAGCTTCATGAGGTGGTTCCAGTGGGGGGCGATGAAATTCTAGTTGTTTAAGATGAAAGCAGTTAATAAACAGTTTTTCTCAAGCTTTATTTACGGTCATTTGACTATTTCGATTAAATAGGGTGAAATAATCATTCTATAAATTGTTATTTAACCACTTTTTTCGAGAAATTTCTAAGAGTGTATTCAAATGACATCCGGTCGGGATGGCTCAGGGGCCTTCCATTGATATAAACCGGGTTCGAATCCCTCCAATGGCTGGTCCATACGAATCCGCCTTGCACAGACCACAAAACTGACGCGAAATATCCTCAGTGGTAGACGGGTCCCTTTACCACCAGGCTAACCTTGAGAGGTTCTCGTGGTCGTCCTCTCCCTGTCACGCACATGCGGGTTAGTTCCATCAAAAAGTGCTCCAAGAAGGCAAATTTCACACAATCCAGGAGTTCCCTTGTCTTCTGGATCGGGTTCAACGACGGTTATAAAATAAAATAACAAAAATGACACTATTTTGAAGATTTTGTAGCGTAAATGCAGCTATTTAACAATTTTCGCGACTAATAAAAAAGCATTTTTTCGGTTATTGTAGCTTTCATGCGGCCTGGGGGAAGTTCCTAATCTCTGTACAAATTATTAAACCCACTCTATGTAAAATCTTAATTATCAGGTGATTTATTGTTTTTATGTAACTGAAACCTTGTTTAAGTTAATTGGTTAACATTGCAATTCAATACGTTATGAATAAATACAAATAGGAAGTATCTCATGAATAAAAACCTATTACATTTGTGTTTAAGTATTGCCTATATAAACTCGTGCAAATCGTGTCATTATTAAAAAAAGTATAGTGCGTCTAATATTTTGTTCTAATTATTATAATATACTAACATAATGCTAGATATAATAAATATTTTGTATTTATTTAATAATTCGCCTGATCGAATTTCTATTATATATCTTGTTTAATTTAACCAATTGATACACGAAGGTAAACAAGCTTTTAAAACATGGAAGGTGTATAGCATCACCTGATAATTAAGATCTGCCCAATAATTTATCTATAGTTAAAAAGTCCTTAAAAAGGGTCGCGACTCTTCTCTCATTTTCTATGTTTTTTAGCCGGCTTTTAATTGGCATTTTAATTTTTGAAGTGATACTTCTTATGCGACTTCCAACAAGGTTGCGTTAAACGTTTAAGGCTACATTTTTAATTGACCGGGAAATCACGTGGTAGGATCCAGTTTTCCCTCATTCATTTCCATATTGTTTTGGTTCTCACTAGCATAAAAATAATAAAAGTCATAAAAGTATTGTTTTTCTATAAATATTTTTTTAGTTTGTTTTGATACACATATAATTTAATAGGGTAGTATTTTTTATTTTCAAATTTAGTGGATAACAATTGTAAAAAATGAGTGAAAACAATCCCACGGACAATGCGACGGACTTAAGGTTATGTCAAGGTACGTCTCTTGTGAATATCAATTGATTGTTAGATTTTCTCTTCTGAAATTACATTAGGACGCATTCACATACATTATTAATGCAAATACATTTTCCAGGGCGAGACGATGAGACAACCACAAGCACTTCCACTGGTTCAAGAGGTGAAAAATACACAATATTACCGTGATTACAGAGCACGGAAGCGAGCGGAGCAGGAAAAAGAGTCGTTGAATAGAACTAGTGATCCTTCTACGACTACTGCTTCTTCTACAATTAATGTCGCAGGTTGCGAAGTTTAACTTCTTCCGCGCGGAGGGACTCCACGCACTATTTTTTTTTTATATTATCATGCGTTGTTTGAGTTATGTTAAAAAAAAATTAATTATTGATACCTGTACAAAAAGTTATGTTGGTAAAAGTTTTTTTTTTTTAATATTTCTATTAATGTATTTTTGTCATTAAAATTTCTTTTATCTTAATATAAATAACCTTTTTATTTTATTCTACAGAGGAATGTTAGTGTTGATGGAATTTAAAAATCAAAATTTAGATTATTCTCCGACTAGCTAGAGAACTCAAAACAGTACTAAAGCTCCATGCCCGATGTCAATCCAAGATTCTATTCTATAATTTCCTATTCGCTACCAGCAGAGCTTGTCATGATTTTTTCGTCAATTAAAATTTTCCGACTGTTTTACGAATAGCTAGAGCACTCAAAATTTAACTAAAGCGGTTTTCTGACTTCTATTTGCATTTGACTTCTATTTGCAGCAATTAGATACAAATAGAATTTATCACGCATTTATTGAAAACTATTTTTCTTTCAAATTTTCAACCATTTTCTTGAAAACTAGAGTGCTTAAATAATAAGAGCCCATAGGCTATTCAACCCTTGCCAAAACAATCAGAATTTATCATACTATCACGCAGTTAATCGATCGCTAGTGAAAATTTTGCCCCCTTTCCGAATAACTAGAGTGTTTAAATCTCGTTAAGAGATTCGAACCTGATGTAAAATCATTATTTCCCGTCAAAAGCAAAATTTACTACAAGAAATTTATGGTCTGAGTCTACAATAAATTTACTGATGGAAGGCTTCCATTTAAAGCTCTACGACATCTCAAGTTTTAATTGCTTCTTACATAAACTACATGCAGATTTTAAAATTGCCAAAAATCTCTTCAATCGACTATTTTGCAACACTGTTAGATGAATATCCTTGTTTCAAACCTTTCTAACCCTATAATTTATAAGACCCAGTGAGTCTCATTTTCGACCACTTTCCGACTCGTTAGAGTGCTCACATTTCAACAGGATTTCTCTGTGTCTGATGACAATTATTTTCTAAATAGTTTGAGCTCAATTCATAACCTAATGTAATTTTTGTACTTCCCGCAGGCACAAACTTAGGAATTTATCTAGCAGGCACAAACTTAAATTTAAAAAATGATAAAAAATCTTGAAAACTATTTTTATCAAAATGGATGTGGGGGGGGGAGGGGAATGATAAGAATAAATTGATTTCTGACCTAAGAAAAGATTTTCATCATAAACTCTCCCATCATAAATAAACACACACCTCTAAAAATCATCTCCTCTATATCTTTTGAAAGTGATGCGCCTTATTCCATTTCCTAACTTAAAATATCGTCTGCGCTAACTAATTTTATTTTATTTTATTTTATAACCGTCGTTGAACAGCCGACCCAATTTCATGGGTTTACGACTACTTACGTTCAACTCCGTAGCCTTGTAATTTTGAACCAATCCAGAAGACAAGGAAACTCCTGGATCAGTACCCCCAGAGGTATTGATTTGTTGTGGGAACATGGAGGACTTTGAGACTCGACAGATTTAACGTGCATCAGTCACCATTTACTACACGGGGAGTCTTCGGCCGGCGAGGATCGAACCCACGACCTCTTGGATATATGGGCCCAGCGTCCTACCGACCAGACTATCCCGGCCCCGCGCTAACTAATTAGCAAATTTAAGTCCATTCCCTCAAAACCATTAAGATCGAGTCCTAGTTCGTGAAAATTGAAGCATTTGGATCAAAGGGTGTTTCGCACTATAAACACTGAATATTTCTTGACATCCCTTTTTAGTTTGTTTGACAGACAAAGTATGGTGAATGTCCAAATTTCCTCAAGAATGACGATTGCATCTTGATCATTCATATCAATAACGTGCAAAATCAGTTCTCCCCGAGAATTATTAGAGAGTGAAAGTGAGCCGTACTGTGGACAAACTCTTTCTTTCCTCTCTCAAAATAAATTATTCTTCAAATTAGCTTTCATGAGGATAAACCACAGTCCATATTAATAGACTCGCTGTAAGATTCTATGTAAAATTATAATTATCATGGCCTATACAGCTTTATTGTTTTTACTCGGATGATTTGCATTTCTTTACACTCCTGTATCAATGGGTTAACACTGTAATGCAATACTATAAAAGTAGAAGCATGTAAGAAATCTTCCCCATGACATGTATGTTTAACTATAAAAGTATTGCCTGTGCAGATCATGTCATTATTAAAAAAACTACAATTTCGTCTAATATTTTGATCTAATAATTATAATATACTAATATAATAGCTGATATAATAAATAGTTTATATTTGTATAATGTATCGTCTTATTTATCCTATCGTCAAATATATATTGTATATCGTCCGTCAAATTTAACCCATTGATACGCAAACAAGTGCAAACCGGTTTCGGTCACATAAAAACAATAAAGTATCACGTGATAATTAGGATTTTATTTAGAATCTTAAAGTGCGTCTAATAATTTGGCCAGAGACTTTACTTTTCATAAAAAAACTAATTTTTGTGACTGAGTAAAATCTTTGCTGACCAACAACAACCAAAAATTTGAAAAAAGTTATATTTATTAAAGACCATTTTATAAATCTTACCTACTCCTGGGGCTAACATGTTGATGATGCAGAGTATAATGGAGAGGGCCAAAGGCATGCAGGGCACGGCTTTTCTAAACCGTCCATGCCTCTCATTCACACTCACTATTTCAAAGTTGGCTTTTTTGTCCGGTTCAGCACACGCCGCACTCACCACCTTGAGGACGAGGAGGCCATCGTCTGGCCTCTTGTGTACAGCGCGCTGTGAATAGCGACGCTGTAGGCTCTCTATGTGTCCATCGCTGCACGTTTGTGGAAGATAAGGGCGGGCGGATATGGTGGAGGCTCTCTGTAGGGTAGGGGGATTGCTGTAAAGGCACCTGTGCTGTTGATGTCTCATGCAGTGGGGGTAGAGGGGTGGCAGCACTCTGCAGCCGAAATCATCCCGACCCGAGCTATAACGGGCCGCTGTCATTCCCTCCGTTCTCTACTGCTGCGGCTATTGCAGTAGACTGCCGCTACATAGAGAGAGAGAGAAGTACTTGGCGGAAAAGTTTAACTCGGCTCCTCATTCCTCGCCAACATTTGGCTGCTGCAAAATTTAGGAAAGCTCTTTCCCGTTTCAAAAAAAGGATTTTTAAAAGAATCATTCGACAAACAAATCTTGTTTCTTTGGAGAATCTAAATTATTATAATCATTATTACAGGCTAAAATATTAGACGCACTCTAAGATTCTATGCAAAATATTATTAATCAGGTGATACAGCGCTTTATTGTTTTTACGCGGCTTTTGCACTTGTTTATATTCTTGTATCAATGGGTTAAATGAGGTGATATATGACATAAACTCGACGAGAGGACAAATTAGACGATATATTATACAAATATAGAATATTTATTATATGAAGCATTATATTAGTGTATTATAATAATTAGATCAACTTATGAGACGCACTGTATCATTTTAATAATGACATGATTTGCACGAGTTTGTATGCAATATTTTTATATTTAATGGGTTTTTATTCAGCATATACTTTCTATTTGTAATTAATTTTCAAAGTATTGCACTGCAATGTTAACCCATTGATAAAGGAACGTAAACAAATGCTGTTTCAGAGGCGAAAAAGCAATACAACTCTATCTGATAATTATAATTTTACATAGAATGGCTAATAATTTGGCCAGGACCTGTAATTAATTTAAGGTAGCCTTTCCTAAAATAAAACTTTACACTTATGCATTACTTACTTATAGTAAGACAGTGTTTCCCAAAGTGTGATACGCGTACCCCCAGGGGTACGGAAACAGTTTAGCGGGGGTACGCGCTCTTATGCGAATATCTTACAACAAAAGAAAATTTCCAAAAATTTTATTTAAAAACAAAGCTCTACATGAAAATTTAAAATTAAGTATTTTTCTTTTGGCTATTTTTTGCTGGGTTAACAGTTAATAATTAGTATTGTCAAAAGGCAGTTGTAATTTTTAACTTTTGTGCAAATTTTTTTATAGTAAAAAGTACATTAATTTTTTTATTAGGGTACACAGCGTCACGAAAAATTTAGAAAGGGTACACAAAAGTCATAAGTTTGGGAAACACTGTAGTAAGATATAAATTATTAACATAAAACTATTTAAGTGGTTTATTTGCGCATTATGTCTCAATATTTTATAATTGTTCATTTTAACACAAAAATAGAAAAAAATGAAAATAAAGTGTTATCTACTGGGTGGAAATAATTCTTATCACTCATTTCCCCAAGAAAATGTTTTATTAATTATTTATTCCAACAAAGAATGTTTCAGAGATAAGTAAAAGTTTGTACATTTAAATACTTTCTTAAGAAGTTTATAATTTTTATGCCAACACAAGCGTTTAAATAAAAAATAATAAAACTAATTGCTATTTTCCCAAAAATTAGTGTCACGTGCTCTTATGCTTTTTTTTTAAAATTTAAAAGCAGAAATTTAAAAAGAACATAACTCTTTGCATAATAATGTTGCATTGAAATAAATTACCTTGTTTATACAGGGGGATTCTAAAAGGCCGCTGCAGGGAAAGTTCGTGATATGACCTATCTTTTCTTAACCGTTGTACTGCGTGCCTAGCAGCATAGCCGCTGCCAACCACTGTTTTGAACATTTATTGTAATCACATGCCATTAAATTTGCTTTTATAACTTGCCCTCATCGTTCTTTGTGTGTTTTTGTCTCATATAAGAACATAAACTTTGACGCCGGTTTTGTTTTCGACCATGCATTCTCTGATAAAAATTGCTTGCTTGGGAGTTGCCCATTTTTTTAGAATCACCCTGTATAGCTTTTCATCTTCTTGGAGGAATAATAAAACAAATAATTTTTCCTGCTATGGTGTCACCATAGAAAATTTCTATTTTACAATTTATTGTTTCTCCCCTATAAAACTAAAATTAAATTTAATGAATGAATTAATATTTGTATTAACATGGAATTTAAAAAAGGAAAATGCTTGATATTCTTTCTTATGCAAACGAATACAAAAAGGTATTTCCTCTTTTTAGAGAAGGAACATCCCAAACACAAGTGAGAAATATTTGTACATAAACAGAAAAAAGAGATGTATATTCTTATAAGAGTTAAAACCTAATGCCCGAGAAATTGTTCTACTAAATTTAATGATATAACATGAAAGGCCTATTTAAACTTATGAATAATATGCACACCTGTTCTATAGTTTTCATAGTTTTATGAATTCATAATTTTATGAATCATATTACTTCAAAAATTAAAATGAACAGAAAGTAATATACATGAGCCTCATAATTTTATAAAGTTTAATTGTATAAAAAAAGTTTCTTGACAAAAATTTTTATTAAAAAATTTTAGGTTTCCATAAAAATCATTATTTAGAAACTAAAAAACGTACAATAATGAATGCTTAAGAAAAAAAAAATCTTTTTTGACGCCATTTTTTAGAGGTAAGAAAATTCGTCTTAGGGATTTGCCAAAAACAAAACAAGATGCAATTTTATTTTTTCAGGAGCGAAATATTTTACCACAAAAACGAAAATGTATCGATTCCCATGACATGAAACTTTATCTTGGTAAACGTACGTTTTGGAAATGTTGTTTAATTTTTTTTTCTTTTTTCTTTTTCTTTGAGGTGAGCAACATTAACCACGCCACAAACCCGTTCATAGGGCGGGCCACATTCACACACAACAGAGGACAACACAGAGAGAAACATCTATGCCCAGAGCGGATTCGAACCCGCAGCCATTGGCTTCGCAGTCAGGCATGCTAACCGCTCGGCCACCTGGCCGGCATGTTGTTTAATTTGGAATCTTATTTATTAGAGTTATTATGGCGACAGAAATAGAGATTGTTAAGATAGAGAAGAAAATAGAGATTATTTTAAATCTATGTTAAACTCTATATCGGCTCATTTCCCACCGAAATCCGATTGACTACTTTGATTTTAAATAAAGTGTTTCATTTTATGATTTGTCGCAAAAATTTTAGGCGTAGATTGGCAGCACTTAAAAATCGCCAAATCTGTAGCTGCGATGGCGTTAATACATAAGTACCGAATTTTTACTCATACTTTTCTAAATCATATTACTTCAGACGTTAGAATATGCAATAAGTATACATAAACACATAATGTTATACCATTTATGTTTTCAAAAAAAGTATTTTGACGACAATTTTTATCTAAAAAACGTAAAACAAAGAATTCTTAGGATAGAAAAAAAATTTTCAAAATTCCTCAAGTCGAAATAAAAAACTTTCATATTGTTTATTTTTTTTTATTCTTACAGTTCTTATTCAGACGTAAAAAACCATTCTGTAGAGAACTATCATCAAATAGGAAAAAAAATATTTACAAGCAAATTTTTTATTATAAAAATCATAACACTCACCTGTTTTATAAATCTGCTGAATTCCAAATGAAATATTCTTCGTTTGAAAATTTTATTTTCAAATAATATATGCATAGATTATCCATTTATTACTTTTCGATAACATATCACACATCAAAATTTTATAATTGTAAGATCTCGATATAAATTTGAATATGTAGCTTAAAAACAGAATAGCTGAATTCTAGTTGTAATTATTCTTTCAAAACTAAAAAATACTTACCAAGAAAACAATAAAAATTTATTAATAATCAGCACAAATGAAACTATTTCAAGTAGTTCGGATGATTCTTTATTGTTGTTTTCCGAATTATATAGATACAGAAATATATACTATTCTATAAAGAAGAAGAATATTATATCACTATTACAGTTCTGTACGTTCTGAATTCACTTTATTCATTGGAATGACGAAAGCAATGTTGACTTCACTTTAATTTGTAATGAATTGAAGAGAGAAAAAATTATTTTACCGTAATACACGCATCTGTAACAGCGAGTGATCATGAAATTGGAAGTTATGTTGCTGGTAATAGAAAGGTAAAAATTATTGAGAAATTGTTCTTCAAATGCTCGGCGTGTTCTGGTTCAATATTTGGTATGTTCCGGATAGTTTTTTCAAGTTCTTCTACCTTTTCCTTAGGACTACCTTTCCTTTCCTGATAAGAAAATAGCGTCCGTCATTGCCAATGGTTATGAGGGGACTAATGGCCGATATTTTCAGGCTCCCGCTGGAGGGCGTACTCCAGCGTTGCGATCGCGAATCGAAATTACCCGGCACAGCGAATGTGATCCATAAACTATTTTTTTGCTCAAATAGAGTTATAAGTTAGAAATTATCACTGATGTTATCTTTAAAATATGAGAAAAACTGAATCGCTTATAGTAAAATTTAAAACAACGACTAACGGTTTACGATCAGAAAATTCCATTTCGTTCATCCCTATTCAATGAATGAATTAATATTTTAAAAAAACTGTATTAACATTGCACTACAAGTTTAAAAAAGTGTATTGAATGGTTGAATAAAAAGTATTTTATTTATGATTGAAAATTTGAAGAAGATATAGGCAGAGAGTGTGAAACTAATAGTAAGATTTGAAAGTGGAAAAAAAGGAAACAAAAATTTATTAGTAGCTGTGAATTTACCGACAAATCAAAACTACTAATTTTGTAAATATTTAATACATAAAAATTCTCCTTTTGTGTATTATGAAATAAGCTGGGTGATGGACGATTTTAAAAAATACATAGTTTTCGAGAATAGTTGTAAATAGTTATAAATTTTGCTTATTCCACTTTGAATTGAAACGCCAGAAATGAAATACTAATGAAATTTTTATAATTTATTTAACCCCTTCCCTTACTAATTTTTTTGAAGAAAAAAAATGCAAAAAATCAACATATTTTTCTATTTCAGTGATAAATACAAAGAGCTCGTTTTAAGTTGAAATTTTAATTTTTTTTTGTTTAAAAAATATTTAANCTTCCCTTGCTAATTTTTTTGAAGAAAAAAAATGCAAAAAATCAACATATTTTTCTATTTCAGTGATAAATACAAAGAACTAGTTTTAAGTTGAAATTTTAATTTTTTTTTTTTTGCTTAAGAAATATTTAATGTACCATCAGTTTACTATCCCAAATTGTCTCAGGGGTCAATAAAAAAAGTTAAATTATAGTCTTTGTATAGGTTCACATCTTCATCATCTGAAAAATCATCTGCATTACTTTCACTTTCGCTCGCAAATGCCAATTTTTTACTCTTTTTTTTTTCGGTGTAAATTCATCAACCAATTGGACAAAGCACGCCTGTAGTCCCACAAATAGCAAACCTCCAATCACAGGAGATTATTTTTTGTTTTGCTTTCGGACGAATAAAATCGTGATGAAACAAAAGGTAATGACGAATTCTGCTATGCCCGAGTATACTCGGGATAATAAATCTTTGCAATAAAAACATAACCGAGTTAACTATGGATGATCAGTGAAACGATTAATAGACTATTTCCGAAAAAAAAAAATTTTTTTTTTCAATTTCGCTACTTTTTTAAAATAACATTTGTATGTATATAATTTCAAACAATAGCGAAAATATTGGATAAGTTATGAACTATTTATGGAAAAAAATTATGTGGTAAAAAAATGTGGCCCGTGATCCTTCAACAGAACTCTAGGGTACCACGGAACACTTTTTAAGAACCACTCTTCTTAATAATATTTCCAAAACTCAGAATAGTAGGATGGGAGGAAAAGAAAAACAATTTGATGATAGTTAATGACAAAACTTGATAAAAAAGATTAGTTTACGTGTCAAAATAATCACCCAATTTCAATTTTCTCATAATTCGATATTGAGGGTAAAAAAAGTGTTTTTTTTTTTTTAAACTTTAGGGAAGAAAAAAAAGAGAGGACATGGAATAATCAAATGATCAACTCAATTTCTAATCAAACATATAATCAGTCGTTGAACATATAAGAGTCTGTATCAATCATATTTTATAACACATTCAAAAGTTGTCCACGTTTTTTTTTGGCAGCATGTTTCAAAAGCGTAGAAAAAAAAATCAACTTTTTTTCAACACCTGCTCCTTTAAAAAAATCTTCATATATTAAGAATTCTGAAAAAAAAAATCCAAAAAAAGGTAAGAAATATTCAGATGTTTTAGAATAAATGAGTTTATTGAAGATTTTAGGGCAACACATCATGATAAATCAAATTTTCAAATCTTTAGGGCAGAATTTTTAAGAACGTATTTTCAGAGAAAAGACAAGATTTTCATGTAGCCAATGAACTTTTTCTCTGTATTCCGCAATTGTCACGCATAAATTTCTAAACACAGTTACTCTCTTAAAAAAAATTTCGAAGAAAAATGGTTAAATTACAATATTCTAGGATTTTTTTGACAATATATATAATTGAAACAGTCACATAACCATAAATAAAATGGCAATCAATCTGTTAAGCATAAGAAAAACTGTTTATTAACTACTTTCACCTAAACAACCAGAATTAGAACCACCTCATGAAGCTACCTTTGCAACTGTGTGCAAGCTTATCTGTCCATCTCATGACCGACAAGAGTCCATTCCCTTCAAGAATTTCCAGTGTCCGGCACTCTCCGATGCCCATTTCAAAAAGCCGAGCTCTTATGTCTAGTTAAATGATTAATTTTTTTTTTACGTTTTTGAAAAATGCTAGTTGCAAATGGTTAAGAAACCGTATAGTTTTGTATTCATGATATTTGTAACCATACTTTTTGTAAATGGTTTCAAAACCATAAAGGAAAAAAAACGTTCTTTATCGTAAAATTTACGGTTAAACGGATGGAAAGACAATTATTTTACCATAATTTTAGAATGATAATTATAACAGTGTAGGAGCCCATCTGAAAATAACACTATAGAAAATTGTAGTGCAAAAAACTCCTTTAATATTGCTTTTCATTTTATTTATATTGCTTTAATCCCTTAAATTGTAAGGTTCTCACACACAGACACATATTTAAACAATTTTTTGACTTTTAGTTTGGTGTCGCAGAAAGTTACGAACTCTTTTCATATTTTTTTTTATGTAAAACAAATAATAATGACTATTCTTGAGAACGATTGCTTAAGGAAACATGTCTCGACCTCTTTATATTTAAAACAAATGAAGTTTTTTATCTTATCATATATCTTGGAATAATTCATGTAAAAAAAAGGAATTGTTACTCACTTTATTACAATTTATCTATGTTAAAGTTTTATTTTTACCTTATCAGGCTACAAAGGAAAGGTCAAGAACGAAAGAGTAAAACGTCATTTGATTTGATTCCACTATTTATCATGTCATAAAGGATTTTTTTCTTTGTTCTTCAAGAAGAAAAGTTTTTATTCTTCGATTAACCTGCTAATGTCTACTTAACGTCAATTTCTGAAGAAATTGACGTAAGATGTTTCATCGATATTTTTTAGCACAAGTTTTTAGAAATTTGGACACCAATCCAATGATTTGTTATTAAAATCAATCTTGTGTACAAAAAAATATGAAAAAACATTAAAGTGTCCGAAAAATGACTTCCTCAAATGCAGTATTTAATAGAAATATAAAAAGCAAAGAAGGGCAATGGCCAAAATAGTATACCCTAAAAGTAGGCCAAAAAGAATGTTCTAAACCCTACTCATATCATATTTACTTCACTATCGATTTTTGCGATACCTGTGCTTACAGTCTTTGGTGACGCTGACAAAACATAAAATTTTTCAACGATGTTTAAACATGATGTCAAAAATTAACTTTCTTGAGTGTAACTTTTCATATTTTGTGCTCAAAAATAGTTTATTAAGATGCATTTAATTTCAGAAACAAAAAAATGGAATATTTTAATTACAGTCATTAAGTGTTGCGGATGTGACGTCCTTCTTTTGAGGGTGTGAAATTTATTTAAAATCTCCCCCACAACATCATTCTAAATTGAATAAAAAAGTAATATAAACAAACTATTAAGCATATTTATGCAAAAATGGAATGGAATTATGGAACAGCGATGGCTCAAGGGATAGAGCGTTCGCCTTCCAATGAGGCGAACCGGGTTCGAATCCCAGTCGATACGAATTCCGCATCCGGCTTGCACTGACCACAGTGCTGACGTGAAATATCCTCAGTGGTAGACGGATCATGGGTTTAAGTCCCCTTGCCTCTCCATGTCACGGAAATGCGGGTTAGTTCCATCAGAAAGTCCTCCACGAAGGCAAATTTATCCCCAATACTTGATCCAGGAGTTTCCTTGTCTTCTGGATTGGGTTCAAAATGAGAAGGCTACGAAGTTGAACATGAGTTGTCGTAAACCCATAAAATTGGGTGGGCTGTTCAACGACGGTTATAAAATAAAATAAAAGTAGTATGCTGCAAAATATGTAAAGGGCAACAGTAACAGTATCGTTTGATTTAATTGTGTGAACCCCTCTTAATAAATCAAAACTAGTCTAGCCATAGTCGCATTATTTTAAAAAAGCGCAAACGTTTCTTTATTTTTTTCTTCAAAATATTTTGTTTATTTGAAGTAGGAACAGAATTTTTAAAAAAAAATAAAAACGAAAAAAAAATATTTCGAAAACTGTTTAGAACTTGAAATGATGTTGGGATTCCTTTTCTCTAGTACAGGGGTCGCCAAACTTTTTTGAGTATCGACCCCTATATAATTTTTCGAAATCTTCATCGACCCCCGCAAAACTAATTTTCTGTTAATTAAAATAAAACTCTATTAGATACTATATTTGTGCATTTATTTTATGACTTTAAACATTTATTAAAGTAATAGTACATTGTGTAACAATAGTTTTATGAAAAATATATTAATATTGAAATTTAAATACCTTATTATTAAATAATAAGTAATTATGCATAAGTAGATATAATAAGTAAAGTAACTAAAGATTTACTGCTTCTTGATCAATGAGATGGGTGTGCCTGGTGTTTTTTTGCAAGGTTCGCTATATTGGGTTCAAAATTGGTCAATTTTAATTTTCGTCAAAATTGGTCAATTTTGTAATTTTCGTAAAAAAATACAAAGTGTGCTATAGTTTTGTCGCGGGCTGTACTAATCCATATTATTAATGCTTACCTTCTTTTTTGTGCATTGATAATTAAAATTGATATCTAAACCAAACGAATGGTTTTATCGAAACAATAACTAATTATCCAAAACTATAAAAGTTTTAATAATGACACTGCAAATATTCAACACAGTTTGCAAAGATAGTTGAAACTGCGTATGATATTTGCATTTGTAACGTCAATGCTCGTCACACGTGACATTTGGACAAGCGCACATATGCATATGACTTATAAACTGCGCTGAGTTCGTGCCACTGCGCGGTGGTACGTAAATACTTGTTTCACCCCAATAAATATACGTTTATTAATTTATGTTTTATAAAGAAACTGATATTGAGTCAATTATAAAAAAAATTCACAAATTTTACATACTTAATTAGGTATGTGTGATTTGCGTATTGAGAACTGTTTCTTTTTTCGACTCACAATTGACCCTTCCGATTCGGATCGACCCCCATTCGCCCCCCTGTCTCAGATCGACCCCTACTTTTGATAAATAGACCCTTGGGGGTCTATATAGACCACTTTGGTGACCTCTGCTCTAGTACCACAATCAAAAAGACCGCTTTAATGACCTTCAATTATCTGGGGGGGAGGAAGGAACCTTTTCATACCCCAATTATCAAACTAGGTTATGAAAAAGGTTTTTTTTTTATTTGATTTTGAATTCCGATAAACTAACAGATTTTCCTTAGTAATTGTTTTAATAATTAAAAAAATACCAAAATATATTTTTACTTGTAATACCTGGAGCGGTCAAAAATACTGGCTTTCTCTTTAAGAGAATGCCATACTGACCTCTCCTTTATTACAAAGAAAGGCAAACAAAGTTTCAATCGCTGAAAGAAAATACTTATTAAAATTATTGCGTTTAATTCATTTGTATATTTTTAAAAAAAAATTTCTTTTCTGAACTGTTGAATGAAGGGGAATTTTCTTCCCTTAAAAGTTTCGTTTAGAGCAGAACATTTACTGTTATCTCATCAAAAATCATTGGAAAGATTGACTTTTTTCATTTTGTATTCTTATCCTTACTTTAT